>NC_092236.1:38799836-38967336 GCF_036320965.1 Panulirus ornatus
TTTATACTTTGTCGCTGTCTCCCGCGTTTGCGAGGTAGCGCAAGGAAACAGACGAAAGAAATGGCCCAACCCCCCTCCATACCCATGTATATACATACGTCCACACACGCAAATATACATACCTACACAGCTTTCCATGGTTTACCCCAGACGCTTCACATGCCTTGATTCAATCCACTGACAGCACGTCAGCCCCGGTATACCACATCGCTCCAATTCACTCTATTCCTTGCCCTCCTTTCACCCTCCTGCATGTTCAGGCCCCGATCACACAAAATCTTTTTCACTCCATCTTTCCACCTCCAATTTGGTCTCCCTCTTCTCCTTGTTCCCTCCACCTCCGACACATATATCCTCTTGGTCAATCTTTCCTCACTCATCCTCTCCATGTGCCCAAACCACTTCAAAACACCCTCTTCTGCTCTCTCAACCACGCTCTTTTTATTTCCACACATCTCTCTTACCCTTACGTTACTCACTCGATCAAACCACCTCACACCACACATTGTCCTCAAACATCTCATTTCCAGCACATCCATCCTCCTGCGCACAACTCTATCCATAGCCCACGCCTCGCAACCATACAACATTGTTGGAACCACTATTCCTTCAAACATACCCATTTTTGCTTTCCGAGATAATGTTCTCGACTTCCACACATTCTTCAAGGCCCCCAGAATCTTCGCCCCTCCCCCACCCTATGATCCACTTCCGCTTCCATGGTTCCATCCGCTGCCAGATTCACTCCCAGATATCTAAAACACTTCACTTCCTCCAGTTTTTCTCCATTCAAACTCACCTCCCAATTGACTTGACCCTCAACCCTACTGTACCTAATAACCTTGCTCTTATTCACATTTACTCTTAACTTTCTTCTTCCACACACTTTACCAAACTCAGTCACCAGCTTCTGCAGTTTCACACATGAATCAGTCACCAGCGCTGTGTCATCAGCGAACAACAACTGACTCACTTCCCAAGCTCTCTCATCCCCAACAGACTTCATACTTGCCCCTCTTTCCAAAACTCTTGCATTTACCTCCCTAACAACCCCATCCATAAACAAATTAAACAACCATGGAGACATCACACACCCCTGCCGCAAACCTACATTCACTGAGAACCAATCACTTTCCTCTCTTCCTACACGTACACATGCCTTACATCCTCGATAAAAACTTTTCACTGCTTCTAACAACTTTCCTCCCACACCATATATTCTTAATACCTTCCACAGAGCATCTCTATCAACTCTATCATATGCCTTCTCCAGATCCATAAATGCTACATACAAATCCATTTGCTTTTCTAAGTATTTCTCACATACATTCTTCAAAGCAAACACCTGATCGACACATCCTCTACCACTTCTGAAACCACACTGCTCTTCCCCAATCTGATGCTCTGTACATGCCTTCACCCTCTCAATCAATACCCTCCCATATAATTTACCAGGAATACTCAACAAACTTATACCTCTGTAATTTGAGCACTCACTCTTATCCCCTTTGCCTTTGTACAATGGCACTATGCACGCATTCCGCCAATCCTCAGGCACCTCACCATGAGTCATACATACATTAAATAACCTTACCAACCAGTCAACAATACAGTTACCCCCTTTTTTAATATATATATATATATATATATATATATATATATATATATATATATATATATATATATATATATATATATATATATATATATATATATATATATTTCTTTCAAACTATTCGCCATTTCCCGTGTTAGCGAGGTAGCATTAAGAACAGAGGACTGGGCCTTTGAGGAAGTATCCTCACCTGGCCCCCTTCTCTGTTCCTTCTTTTGGAAAGTTAAAAAAAAAGGAGAGGGTAGGATTTCCAGCACCCCGCTCCCTCCCCTTTTAGTCGCCTTCTACGACACGCAGGGAATACGTGAGAAGTATTCTTTCTCCCCTATCCCCAGGGATAAATATATATATATATATATATATATATATATATATATATATATATATATATATATATATATATATATATGATTTCTTTCTATATATGTTCGCCGTTTCCCACGTTAGCGACTTAGCGCAAGCAACGGACTACAGATAGTTACATTAGCTTACATCCATTATCTACTTATCATCTGCAGTGCACCGAAATCACAGCCACAGACCTTCCCATGGTTTCCCTCCAGCTTCATGTGCCTTGGTTCAGTCTAGTAGCCGCAGATTAGCGCATGAATACCACATCGTTCAAATCCACTCTAAACCGTGCACGCCTCTCACTCTTCTACATGTTCAGGCCCCGATCACTCAATCTTTTTCACTCGTTCTTTCCATCTTCTAATGGTCCCCCCCCCCCCTTCATTTTCCCTGTCCCCTTGCCTTTTAACATATTTATCCTCTTTGTCTCTCCGTATGTCTAAACGCATTTTAGTACACCCTCTTCAGCTCTCTTAACCACACTCTTCTTATTTACTCGATCGAACCACCTCACCACATATTGTCCTCAGACATTTTATTTCCAACATATCTGCCCTCCTCCGCATATTCTCATCTATAGCTCATGCCTCTCATCCATAAGACTTCGTTATCCCTACTATAATTTCAAACATATCCAATCTTACCTTCCCACATAACTACCTCTCTTTGCGCACCCTCATCAGTGCTTTCAATATCGTCTCCATAGTTCCATTCGCTGCCAAATCCACTTCTAGGCATTTAGAACACTTCACCTCCTCCAAATTTCCCTATTAAAACACATCCAGCTATCCTCTCCCTCTATCCTATTCAATCTTGCTTTGAATCTACTTTACTCAATCTGATCCTTTCATACGCTCTTCCAATCGCCAACTGCAGTTTCTACACAGATCTACCGCAGTTGTTGTGCCATCAGCACACAGTAACTGACACACTCCTTCGGTCCCCTAGCCCCTACAGACTACACGCTCGCTCCTCTTTCCAAGACGTTTGCATTTACCTTCTTCACCAACCCATTCATAAACAAATTAAACAACCGTGGTGATATCGCACACCCTTGTCAAAGACCAACCTACATCTGTAACCACTCACTTTCCTCTCCTCCTGTTCGTAAAAACACCTTACACTCTTGATAAAATCTTGTCACTTTCCAATATCTTTCCTTCCATTCCATTTATTCGTAAGACCTTCACAAGGCTTCTCAACCCTAGCAGATCCAGATTCATGAATGCCGGATACAAATTCTTCTGTTCCTGTAAGTATTTCTTACACACTTTCTTCAAAGCAAAAATCTGATCCTTACGACCCTACCACACCTAAAACCACATTGTTACATACAAATCTATTGATTTGTACATGCCTTCACCAGCTCAGTTGCCCCTTTCTCATACAGTTAACAGGTAGATTCAACAAACTAAGTTATACCTCTGTAGTTTGAACACTTACCTTAGTCCCTCATTGCTTTACACCTAAATACCTAACTTTGCTTCATATCACCCTACTACAGTCAATCGAGAAACCTACTTGTAACGAGAATATATTTTTTTCTAACTACAACATAGGATTTCGTTAATGATGTTGAAACAGAAAATTTTGGTGCAAATGATCACCGACTAATTACTTTGAGGTCACTTTCAACACTGCTCAACATGTCAGTCGCGAAAAATACCTAATTTCAAAATCGGGATGATATGGTCAATGAAAACGACAAGAACGTAGCTTGGAGAAGATTTGATAAAACTTCTTAAGCAGAAAAGGGAACGTATGTGCTAAGCGAAGCGAAGGTGGTAGAACGGTGAAATAAAAAAGTGTCTGTTATCTACGAGAGGATCTCATGAGAATCTCGAAGAGACGGAAATACTGTTTTAACTCATCACATCCTTGGGGTTAGGATACCTGGTGCCAGACTGGTGGACTGCTGTCTATAGACGACAAGGAATACATTGTACGGTTATACAAAGAGACATAAGCAAAGCATTTGACAAGGTGCGGGTGAACGGCTTACAGTATACATTACTACAATTAGTCAGTCTGAGATGATAGGAAGAATATTGCGTAACGTTGTCAAGCAACACACTGCTGAAATCATCACCAACTCTGCAATGTTATCCAAGTTTCTTCTACTAAGTGGGGTCCTACAGGGCTGCATCCAATCACCAATGCCATACAAAACTTACACAGCTAACATTTTCCCACCAGATGGTACCCAAAGCATGGACATCTATACCGACGACCCCACTCAATATTAGGCTCGAACATCTCACCCCTTGAATATGCTTGTTTAGTACAGACAAAGGCAACCAGACTAAACAAAAACGAAAACCACAGGAAGAAAAAAATATTTCCTACAATAGCTCCAGGAAGAATAAAATCCAACGACATAACCACATGAGGTAACACGATATCGTACGAGAAAAGCTTCAGAATCCTGGGTCACACATTGACATCAGAGGGTATGATGAATGATCAAATGAACATGAAATCCGCGCACAGAAACGGGGCCAGGGTATAAGAATAAGGCATCAGAAAATCACTCATGTGCATTTGAAAAAGATCAAACCATACATCTGTACACAGTTCAGTCTTCTCTTCCATTTCAAACTATCCCTTTTCCTATCCAACCTCTTCTTCTTCTTCTCCTTTAAGGACCCTAAACAAAAAGAGAAAAAAAAAGCAGGACAGAGAGACAATATAAGGGTCAGTCCTCTATGACCCAGGAAGTGTGTTCGGGGGTCATTATTCTCCCGGGCCATAGTTATGCTCAGCTATTCATCTCTGGCCGTTTAGAGGGTGTGTACTGTTGGGACACCAGGATATTATTCACGTCATCATAGGCCTACTGTACATGCCCACCTCTTGAGAGCATCGCAGAAACATTAAAGCATATTCACCCCATCAACTGTCATTGGGCAAAATTAGAAAAATATCTACAATTACGAAAATTTGTGACGTTTTGACAGTGTGGCGTTATTCGTACAATGAACAATTATAAACTGCATTTCACAATCTTTAGCAAGTGCCACATTTCCCTGCGCAGGGCTGACATTGCTTTACATTTTCTGGCTTATGAATGTCTGAATTTAACTGAGAATAATGAATACAAAGCTATACTCAGCCGTCCAGTATGCCTACACCCTTCGGTAACATAATTTATGGATTACCTTACGTACCATAACACATTCCACGAATCCCCAAGATTAAATCACGTTAATCTGCTAATCCAACAATCCACTAACCCGAGCGGCACGACAAAACAAACCAGTTACGAAGGATTTGCTACAAAGCGTCCTCACACCCGCCACAGCCAAACTCCGCCACATTCCTCAGGAGACAGACAGGTGGCGGAGGGGACCCCAGTGTGAGAACGATAATAAGAAATTTGAGGTGGATTGGCAGATTAAGGACCAGAGGGTCCCGAAAGAGCCTTGGCAGGTGTCAGCACGAGGACATGTCCTTGTTGTTATGAGCATCACTAACGTTGGCTGGACACCTGTAACCCAAAAACAAATTTACAGTTGGGAATCTCTGCTAATTTTCATATATATATATATATATATATATATATATATATATATATATATATATATATATATATATATATATATATATATATATATATATATATATATATATATATATATATATATATATATATATATACATATATATATGTAGTGTGTGAAAAGACATATCACACTGATAACACAGGAGAGCGCAATAAGTGTTGTGAGATACCCCTTCATAGTATAATAGAGAATCATTATCCGTTGCACAAAGAAAGGTAAAAATCCACAGATGTCAGTTCACTCGTTCAATGAGGAAAGGTCCTTGTCACCGTCCTAGGGAGAGAAAAATAGTAAATCTGAATCGTAATGCTCGAGATGGAAGACATGGCAGGACTGAGTAAAGTGTGAGGACGGAGGGTCAAGTGGAGATGGTCTCGAGTGTGTAGTGGTGGTGGTGGTGGTGGTGGTGGTGGTGGTCTTGAGTGTGTTGTGAGGGGACCACAAACGGTAGGAGGAGGAGATGATGCTTATCTTAATCTTCAGTTATCTCCTTGGTGAGGGGAGGGAGGAAGGGAGAGGGTAATAGTCGGCAGTGGAGGGAAAGGGAAGGTGTAAGAGGGAGGAGGAGGGATTAGCTGCCGAAGAGGATTATTCTCTTGATAACGACAACAACACTACATAAAGCAGACTACCTCCCACACTCCCTTCGTCCTCAACATGTCCTTAGAGTAGTATACTTTCACGTAATCTGCCACTGTATACTGTCTGCTCTATGCTATATGTTACGCCAAGCTATTTCTGGATGCCATGTCTCACCTTCATTAGAGAGGGATAGACGATATATTACGACACAGTTACAAAGGAATATAAAGGAGGCGCTCGTTAGCAGCAGAGTAAGCCACGAGATCCGGTGATGTAACGGGCGAGGCTGTGTTAGGTCGCTGCTTGAGACCACGGCTTGCATAATGGTCATATTTCCCAAGTTTGAGACTTTACGTCACACTGCTGCATCCAGTGAGGGATTTCACCACCTCCTGCTGTTTCTATACATAAATTGTCCCAAGATATCCAGTTTCTTGTATAGTCTCTGGACACAACACGAACAGTAGATTTTAAATAATGCAGGAAAAATAATTATATAAGTGATATTATAACTTGCATAAAGGTCTGGAGTGAGAACATCCTGCTGGGTTGTCAGTCGTTTTACAATATGTCACACAATATGAGAAACTCTCAGTTTTGACTAAGACACTGTTTCCCCCGCTCATAATCTATGTACCGGCAGGTTACAACCTGAAATTTGCATTATGGTCGGTTGGTTGTTGGGTTTTTATGCCTGTCAACTGCCAGGGTCATTAAAGCCGTCAATGCAAGCTACAGCCACCAACCGAAGGATGTTTAACACCTGTTGGTGTTAAGGATAATTCCACATACACTTCCAACATACAGGTGAGTGTTGTAACCTTAATGAAGTCCATTCATAAACAATTTTATCTTCTGACTATAAACTATAAACTATATTATCTTCTAAATTAATGTTAGAAATTCACTGGGACCACAAGTAAGTTCTTATTACTAGGGAACCACAAGTGTCAGATGATGTTTGACTCTACATGTCACACAGTTCATAGAAATACGACACAATTACCGGGGGTCATCCCCGTGTTGTTAACAGCAGGTTAACTGCAGAAATATTTGTGACAGGAAAAAATATGCGTAAGCGTTTATGATCTCTTGGAAGTATAACCAATTTAGTTACTGATCGTGATACTGACACATGAATCGACACATACCGAAGAATAACACACACACACACACACACACACACACACACACACACACATATTTGCAAATAGTGTAAAGGTCATGAGGTACGTGAAAACAGGAGGATTCCATCAACATACAAGACAATCCAGACAAATTACAGAGTTGGTCCGACACATGGTTGTTGAAGTTCAACCCAAGTAAATGTAAGACAATGAGGATGAGTTACAGAGATAAAAAGTCTCGATATGATTATCGTCCAACATGAAATAAGCTGCCAAAGTCCCAGCTTGTGACAATAGTTGAGGAGACCAACTGTAAGCGAGGGAATATTGAATCTGTATCTGAGGTCATGGATAAGGAAATATTTAGCAAGCTTGTCACATCCTACATTAGTCAAAACTAGAATATGGTTCTCATGTTTAGTCACTGCACCTAGAGAAGTACAAAGAGATAAAAGTGAAAATCCTGAGAAAAGCAGAAAAGATGGTACCACAAGTAAGAAGCTTGGATACTGGGAAAGGCCTGAGGCCTTAGATTCGCCCATCTTGGATGAGAGAAGAGAGATGGGTGACCTGATCACAATCTTTAAGGTTTAAAGTCGACCTATGTTGTGGACAGTGAACAGTCCTTCGAAAAGTGTAGGGCTAGAACAACCAGAGAACATAACACGCTAAGCAAGACTTCTATTGAGAAAGACATAGAGAAATGCTTTTACAATATAAAAGTGGCGACTGAATGAAATAAACTGAAAGAGGATGTAGTGAATCTGGACAAATTACATAAATCTACAACAGCGCACGATAACGTTAAGAGATGGTGCCCCGCATGATTATAACTTCCTCCTCATGTAGAATAAATAGGTAGTTACATACACGGGTTAGTGCTTCTGACCAGGAGCCAGCACAGCCTCACTTGGGTTCCAGCCCTTGCAAATTCGAATCCAGGGAGCGACAGTCTATCCACATCAAATCCAGGTGTTCATCCTCACTTGGAGGCAATTCGATGAACGGGTAACTAGCTTAAGTTGGGATGTTTGTATATGTGCACACCTGGGAGTAAAGACAGTGTACATATACGCAACGTTAAGAAACGAGGCAAGAAGAGTGTAAATTTCTCTCCCCGTAATAAACGAATGATGATCACATGCAGACAAAGAGACCAGAGATGTTTATCCCTGGTCTGTGTAAGATCTTAATGACAGGTGTTAGGTGACACCCGGTGGATGGGTTGGGTTAGGGGGTAGAGTGGGAGTGGGGTCGGGGGAATAGGGAGGGGGTCTTTGGGAAGATAGGTGGGGTGGGGGTGGGGGGTGCCGGGAGGATCACAGACACTAGTCCTCCAGCCCAACCCAACCATATACATAAAACTGCCTCAACTCTCAGTAAACGAAACGTTATACCATTATTGCCAGGTGGGGACTTCTGCTGAGTGATGACCACCTTAATATCTCCAAAGTGTGGAGAGTTCAGACAACCATAAAGGCGGCACTCATGATATAGAAAAGAAAATGATATATATGAAAAGTATATCTACCAATCTATTTATCTATCTGTCTATCTTCATATCTATCAAACTCTTCGATGTATATCAACTGACTTATATTTCTCTCTTGTGTCTCCCCTGATGATGTGATTTTATATATATATATATATATATATATATATATATATATATATATATATATATTATGTGAGAAATACTTAGAAAAGCAAATGGATTTATATGTAGCATTTATGGATCTGGAGAAGGTATATGATAGAGTTGATAGAGATGCTCTGTGGAAGGAATTAATAATATATGGTGTGGGAGGCAAGTTGTTAGAAGCAGTGAAAAGTTTTTATCGAGGATGTAAGGCATGTGTACGTGTAGGAAGAGAGGAAAGTGATTGGTTCTCAGTGAATGTAGGTTTGCGGCAGGGTTGTGTGATGTCTCCATGGTTGTTTAATTTGTATATGGATGGGGTTGTTAGGGAGGTGAATGCAAGAGTTTTGGAAAGGGGGGGGGCGAGTATGCAGTCTGTTGTGGATGAGAGAGCTTGGGAAGCGCGTCAGTTGTTGTTCGCTGATGATACAGCGCTGGTGGCTGATTCATGTGAGAAACTGAAGAAGCTGGTGACTGAGTTTGGCAAAGTGTGTGAAAGAAGAAAGTTGAGAGTAAATGTGAATATGAGCAAGGTTATTAGGTAGAGTAGGGTTGAGGGTCAAGTCAATTGGGAGGTAAGTTTGAATGGAAAAAAACTGGAGGAAGTGAAGTGTTTTAGATATCTGGGAGTGGATTTGGCAGCGGATGGATCCATGGAAGCGGAAGTGAGTCATAGGGTGGGGGAGGGGGCAAAAATTCTGGGAGCGTTGAAGAATGTGTGGAAGTCGAGAACATTATCTCGGAAAGCAAAAATGGGTATGTTTGAAGGAATAGTGGCTCCAACAATGTTGTATGGCTGCGAGGCGTGGGCTATGGATAGAGTTGTGCGCAGGAGGATGGATGTGCTGGAAATGAGATGTTTGAGGACAATGTGTGGTGTGAGGTGGCTTGGTCGAGTAAGTAATAATAGGGTAAGAGAGATGTCGGTAATAAAAAGAGTGTTGTTGAGATAGCAGAAGAGGATGTTTTGAAATGGTGTTGTAACATGGAGAGAATGAGTTAGGAGAGATTGACAAAGAGGATATATATGTCAGAGGTGGAGGGAACGAGGAGAAGTGGGAGACGAAATTGGAGATGGACGGATGGAGTAAAACAGAGTGAAACATATATATATGTATATGTATATATATATATATATATATATATATATATATATATATATATATATATATATATATATATTTTTTTATACTTTGTCGGTGTCTCCCGCGTTTGCGAGGTAGCGCAAGGAAACAGACGAAAGAAATGGCCCAACCCCCCCCCCCCCATACACATGTACATACACACGTCCACACACGCAAATATACATACCTACACAGCTTTCCATGATTTACCCCAGACGCTTCACATGCCTTGATTCAAATCCACTGACAGCACGTCAACCCCTGTATACCACATCGCTCCAATTCACTCTATTCCTTGCCCTCCTTTCACCCTCCTGCATGTTCAGGCCCCGATCACACAAAATCTTTTTCACTCCATCTTTCCACCTCCAATTTGGTCTCCCTCTTCTCCTCGTTCCCTCCACCTCCGACACATATATCCTCTTGGTCAATCTTTCCTCACTCATTCTCTCCATGTGCCCAAACCATTTCAAAACACCCTCTTCTGCTCTCTCAACCACGCTCTTTTTATTTCCACACATCTCTCTTACCCTTACGTTACTTACTCGATCAAACCACCTCACACCACACATTGTCCTCAAACATCTCATTTCCAGCACATCCATCCTCCTGCGCACAACTCTATCCATAGCCCACGCCTCGCAACCATACAACATTGTTGGAACCACTATTCCTTCAAACATACCCATTTTTGCTTTCCGAGATAATGTTCTCGACTTCCACACATTTTTCAAGGCTCCCACAGAGTGGCAGATATAGGGTGTTTTGGTCGAGGTGGTGTGCAAAGTGAGAGGGTTAGGGAAAATGATTTGGTAAACAGAGAAGAGGTAGTAAAAGCTTTGCGGAAGATGAAAGCCGGCAAGGCAGCAGGTTTGGATGGTATTGCAGTGGAATTTATTAAAAAAGGGGGTGACTGTATTGTTGACTGGTTGGTAAGGTTATTTAATGTATGTATGACTCATGGTGAGGTGCCTGAGGATTGGCGGAATGCGTGCATAGTGCCATTGTACAAAGGCAAAGGGGATAAGAGTGAGTGCTCAAATTACAGAGGTATAAGTTTGTTGAGTATTCCTGGTAAATTATATGGGAGGGTATTGATTGAGAGGGTGAAGGCATGTACAGAGCATCAGATTGGGGAAGAGCAGTGCGGTTTCAGAAGTGGTAGAGGATGTGTGGATCAGGTGTTTGCTTTGAAGAATGTATGTGAGAAATACTTAGAAAAGCAAATGGATTTGTATGTAGCATTTATGGATCTGGAGAAGGCATATGATAGAGTTGATAGAGATGCTCTGTGGAAGGTATTAAGAATATATGGTGTGGGAGGCAAGTTGTTAGAAGCAGTGAAAAGTTTTTATCGAGGATGTAAGGCATGTGTACGTGTAGGAAGAGAGGAAAGTGATTGGTTCTCAGTGAATGTAGGTTTGCGGCAGGGGTGTGTGATGTCTCCATGGTTGTTTAATTTGTTTATGGATGGGGTTGTAAGGGAGGTAAATGCAAGAGTCCTGGATAGAGGGGCAAGTATGAAGTCTGTTGGGGATGAGAGAGCTTGGGAAGTGAGTCAGTTGTTGTTCGCTGATGATACAGCGCTGGTGGCTGATTCATGTGAGAAACTGCAGAAGCTGGTGACTGAGTTTGGTAAAGTGTGTGGAAGAAGAAAGTTAAGAGTAAATGTGGATAAGAGCAAGGTTATTAGGTACAGTAGGGTTGAGGGTCAAGTCAATTGGGAGGTGAGTTTGAATGGAGAAAAACTGGAGGAAGTGAAGTGTTTTAGATATCTGGGAGTGGATCTGTCAGCGGATGGAACCATGGAAGCGGAAGTGGATCATAGGGTGGGGGAGGGGGCGAAAATTTTGGGAGCCTTGAAAAATGTGTGGAAGTCGAGAACATTATCTCGGAAAGCAAAAATGGGTATGTTTGAGGGAATAGTGGTTCCAACAATGTTGTATGGTTGCGAGGCGTGGGCTATGGATAGAGATAGAGATGTGCGCAGGAGGATGGATGTGCTGGAAATGAGATGTTTGAGGACAATGTGTGGTGTGAGGTGGTTTGATCGAGTAAGTAACGTAAGGGTAAGAGAGATGTGTGGAAATAAAAAGAGCGTGGTTGAGAGAGCAGAAGAGGGTGTTTTGAAATGGTTTGGGCACATGGAGAGAATGAGTCAGGAGAGATTGACCAAGAGGATATATGTGTCGGAGGTGGAGGGAACGAGGAGAAGAGGGAGACCAAATTGGAGGTGGAAAGATGGAGTGAAAAAGATTTTGTGTGATCGGGGCCTGAACATGCAGGAGGGTGAAAGGAGGGCAAGAAATAGAGTGAATTGGAGTCATGTGGTATACCGGGGTTGACGTGCTGTCAGTGGATTGAAGCAAGGCATGTGAAGCGTCTGGGGTAAACCATGGAAAGCTGTGTAGGTATGTATATTTGCGTGTGTGGACGTGTGTATGTACATGTGTATGGGGGGGGGGGGTTGGGCCATTTCTTTCGTCTGTTTCCTTGCGCTACCTCGCAAACGCGGGAGACAGCGACAAAGTATAAAAAAAAAAAAAAAAAAAAAAAAAAAATATATATATATATATATATATATATATATATATATATATATATATATATATATATATATATATATATATATATGTATATATATATTTATACATATATATATATATATATATATATATATATATATATATATATATATATATATATATATATATATATATATATATATATATATATATATATATATATATATATATATATATATATACATATATATATATATATATATATATATATATATATATATATATATATATATATATATATATATATATATATATATATATATAGAGAGAGAGAGAGAGAGAGAGAGAGAGAGAGAGAGAGAGAGAGAGTTGAGGGACAATTTTATTGAGAGATAAGTTTGAATGGAGAAAAAGTGGAGGAAGTGAAGTGTTCTAGATATCTGGGAGTGGATTTAGCAGCGGATGAAACCATGGAAGCGGAAGTGAGTCACCAGGTGGGAGAGGGGGGAGGGTTCTAGGAGCGTTGAAGAATGTGTGGAAGGGAAGAGCGTTATCTCGGAGAGCAAAAATGGGTATGTTTGAGGGAATAGGGGTCCAACACCGTTATGTGGTTGCGAGGTATGGGCTATAGATAGGGTTGTGCCGAGGAGAGTGGATGTGTTGAAAATGAAATGTTTGAAGACAACATATGGTGTGAGTTGGTGTGATCGAGTAAGTAATGAAAGGGTAAGAGAGATATGTGGTAATAAAAAGAATGTAGTTGAGAGAGCAGAAGAGGGTGCGTTGAAATGGTTTGGTCACATGGAGAGAATGAGTGAGGAAAGATTGACAAAGCGGATATATGTGTCAGAGGTAGAGGGAACGAGGAGAAGTGGGAGACTAAATTGGAGGTGAAAGGGTGGAGTGAAAAAGATTTTGAGTGATCGGGGCCTGAACGTAAAGGAGGGTGAAAGGCGTGCAAGGAAAAGAGTGAATTAGAAAGATGTGGTATACCAGTGGGGCATGTGAAACGTTTGGGGTAAACCATGGAAAGTTTGTGAGGCCTGGATATGGAAAGGGAGCTATGGTTTCGTTGCGTTACACATGACAGCTAAAGAGTGAGTGTGTATAAGCGTTGCCTTTTTTGTTAATTTCCTAGCGCTACCACGTTCGGGGGGTAAATACTATTTCATGTGAGGCGGGGTGGCGACAAGAATGGATGAAGGCAGCAAGTTTGAAAACGTACATGTGTATATATGTATATGTTTGTGTATGCATGTGTATGTATATGTTCAAATATATAGGTATGTATATGTGTGTGGGCGTTTATGTATATACATGTGTATGTGGGTGGGTTATGTATATGTGTTGGAAGAGAGGGAAGTGATTGGTTCTCGGTGAATGTCGGTTTGCCGCAGGGATGTGTGATGTCTCCGTGGCTGTTTAATTTGTTCGTGGATGGGGTTCTTAGATAGGTGACTGCAAGAGTTTTGGAGAGATGGGCAAGTATACAGCATGTTGTGGATGAGAGGGCTTGGGAAGTGAGTCATTTGTTGTTCCCTGACGATGCAGCGCTGGTGGCTGATTCGGGTGAGAAACTGCAGAAGCTGGTGACTGAGTTTGGTAAAGTGTGTGAAAGAAGAAAGTTGAGAGTAAATGGGAATAAGACCAAGGTTGTTAGGTACAGTAGGGTTGAGGGACAAGTCAATTGGGAGGTAAGTTTGAATGGAGAAAAACTGGAGGAAGTGAAGTGTTTTAGATATCTGGGAGTGGATTTAGCAGCGGATGGAACCATGGAAGCGGAAGCGAGTCACAGGGTGGGAGAGTGGGCGAAGGTTCTGTGGGCATTGAAGAATGCGTGGAAGGCGAGAACATTATCCTAGAGAGCAAAAATGATATGTTTGAAGGAATAGTGGTTCCAACAATGTTATATGGTTGCGAGGCGTGGGCTATAGATAGGGTTGTGCGGCGGAGGGTGGACGTGTTGGAAATGAAATGCTTGAGGACAATTTGTGGTGTGAGGTGGTTTGATCGAGTAAGTAATGAAAGGGTAAGTAAAATGAGTGGTAATAAAAAGTGTGTGGCTGAGAGAGCAGAAAAGGGTGTATTTAAATGGTTTGGTCACATGGAGAGAATGAGTGAGGAAGGATTGACGAAGAAGATGCATGTGTCAGTGGCGAAGGGAACAAGGAGAAGTGGCAGACCAAATTGGAGGTGGAAGGATGGAGTGAAAAAGATTTTGAGAGATCGAGGCCTGAATATACAGGAGGGTGAATGGCGTGCAAGGAATAGAGTACATTGGAACGATGTGGTATACGAGGGTGGACGTGCTGTCAATGAATTGAACCAGGGCATGTGAAGCGTCTGGAGTAAACGATGGAAAGTTCTGTGTGGCCTGGATGTGGAAAGGGAGCTGTGGTTTCGGTGCATTATACATGACAGCTAGAGACTGAGTGTAAACGATTGTAGCCTTTGTTGTCTTTTGCGAGCACTACCTCGCACGCGCGCCGGGGGTGCCATTTTCATGTTTGGCGGGGTGTCGACGAAAATGGATGAAAGGAGCAAGTATGGATATGTACATGTGTATATATGTATATGTCTGTGTTTGTACATGTACGTATACATTGAAATGTATCGGTATGTATATGTACGTGTTTGGGCGTTTATGTAGAGACATGTGTATGTGGGTGGGTTGGGTCATTCTTCCGTCTGTTTCCTTGCACTACCTCGGTAACGCGGGAGCTGTGGTTTCGGTGCATTATACATGACAGCTAGAGACTGAGTGTGAACGAATGTGGCCTTTGTTGTCTTTTCCTAGCGCTACCTCGCGCGCATGCGGGGGGAGGGGGTTGTCATTTCATGTGTGGCAGGGTGGCGACGGAAATGAATAAAGGCAGCAAGTATGAAATATGTAAATATGTATATATGTATATGTCTGTGTATACATATATATTCTTTTTTTCTTTTAAACTATTCGCCATTTCCCGCGTTAGCGAGGTAGCGTTAAGAACAGAGGACTGGGCCTTTTTTGGAATATCCTCACCTGGCCCCCTCTGTTCCTTCTTTTGGAAAATTTAAAAAAAACGAGAGGGGAGGATTTCCAGCCCCCCGCTCCCTCCCCTTTTAGTCGCCTTCTACGACACGCAGGGAATAAGTGGGAAGTATTCTTAATCCCCTATCCCCAGGGATAATACATATATATATATATATATACATATATATATATATATATATATATATATATATATATATATATATATATATATATATATATATATATATATATATATATATATATATATATATATATATATGTTTATTTTGCTTTGTCGCTGTCTCCCGCGTTTGCGAGGCAGCGCAAGGAAACAGACGAAAGACATGGCCCAACCCACCACCATACACAATGTACACACACACACGCCCACACACGCAAACATACATACCTATACATCTCAATGTACACATATATATACACACACAGACACATACATATATACCCATGCACACAATTCACACTGTCTGCCCCTATTCATTCCCATCGCCACCTCGCCACACATGGAATACCATCCCCCTCCCCCCTCATGTGTGCGAGGTAGCACTAGGAAAAGGCAACAAAGGCCCCATTCGTTCACACTCAGGCTCCAGCTGTCACGTAATAATGCCCGAAACCGCAGCTCCCTTTCCACATCCAGGCCCCACACAACTTTCCATGGTTTACCCCAGACGCTTCACATGCCCTGATTCAATCCACTGACAGCACGTCAGCCCCGGTATACCACATCGATCCAATTCACTCTATTCCTTGCCCGCCTTTCACCCTCCTGCATGTTCAGGTCCCGATCACACAAAATCTTTTTCACTCCATCTTTCCATCTCCAATTTGGTCTCCCACTTCTCCTCGTTCCCTCCACCTCCGACACATATATCCTCTTGGTCAATCTTTCCTCACTCATTCTCTCCATGTGCCCAAACCATGTATATGTCTGTGTATATATATATATATATATATATACACAGTGGGAGGCAAGTTGTTAGAAGCAGTGAAAAGTTTTTATCGAGGATGTAAGGCATGTGTACGTGTAGGAAGAGAGGAAAGTGATTGGTTCTCAGTGAATGTAGGTTTGCGGCAGGGGTGTGTGATGTCTCCATGGTTGTTTAATTTGTTTATGGATGGGGTTGTTAGGGAGGTAAATGCAAGAGTCTTGGAAAGAGGGGCAAGTATGAAGTCTGTTGGGGATGAGAGAGCTTGGGAAGTGAGTCAGTTGTTGTTCGCTGATGATACAGCGCTGGTGGCGGATTCATGTGAGAAACTGCAGAAGCTGGTGACGGAGTTTGGTAAAGTGTGTGGAAGAAGAAAGTTAAGAGTAAATGTGAATAAGAGCAAGGTTATTAGGTACAGTAGGGTTGAGGGTCAAGTCAATTGGGAGGTGAGTTTGAATGGAGAAAAACTGGAGGAAGTGAAGTGTTTTAGATATCTGGGAGTGGATCTGTCAGCGGATGGAACCATGGAAGCGGAAGTGGATCATAGGGTGGGGGAGGGGGCGAAAATTTTGGGAGCCTTGAAAAATGTGTGGAAGTCGAGAACATTATCTCGGAAAGCAAAAATGGGTATGTTTGAAGGAATAGTGGTTCCAACAATGTTGTATGGTTGCGAGGCGTGGGCTATGGATAGAGTTGTGCGCAGGAGGATGGATGTGCTGGAAATGAGATGTTTGAGGACAATGTGTGGTGTGAGGTGGTTTGATCGAGTAAGTAACGTAAGGGTAAGAGAGATGTGTGGAAATAAAAAGAGCGTGGTTGAGAGAGCAGAAGAGGGTGTTTTGAAATGGTTTGGGCACATGGAGAGAATGAGTGAGGAAAGATTGACCAAGAGGATATATGTGTCGGAGGTGGAGGGAACGAGGAGAAGAGGGAGACCAAATTGGAGGTGGAAAGATGGAGTGAAAAGGATTTTGTGTGATCGGGGCCTGAACATGCAGGAGGGTGAAAGGAGGGCAAGGAATAGAGTGAATTGGAGCGATGTGGTATACAGGGGTTGACGTGCTGTCAGTGGATTGAATCAAGGCATGTGAAGCGTCTGGGGTAAACCATGGAAAGCTGTGTAGGTATGTATATTTGCGTGTGTGGACGTATGTATATACATGTGTAGGGGGGGGGGGGTTGGGCCATTTCTTTCGTCTGTTTCCTTGCGCTACCTCGCAAACGCGGGAGACAGCGACAAAGTATAATAAAAAATATAAATAATGATATATGTATATGATGAAATGTATGAGTATGTATATGTGGGTGTGTGGACGTATATGTATATACATGCGTATGTTGGCGGATTGGGCCCCTATACAAGCACATATACATAAACCCCATACAAGCACATATACATACATATACGTATCAACATAGTCAAATATACGTACATATACATACACATACTCAGACATATACATATTTACACATGTACATATGCATACTTGCTTGCCTTCGCCCATATGTGGCGGTATTCCGTCCAATAGGAAATAGCATCGCTATATCCCGCTTCGGCGAGGTAGCGCCAGGTAAACAGACAGTAAGGCCACATTTGTTCGCACTCAGTCTCTAGCTGTCATGTGTGATGCACCGAAACCACAACTCCCTATCCACACCCAGACTACTGGGTCCTATCTGGGCAGTTCATGACGGGATATAAGATTAGAATCATAAGAATTTGCATGAATAGATCAGAACAAGAAACAGATGGCATTAAGTTGCAAATTAGTCGGCTGTTGCGCCCATAAGTACGTCTTTTCATAAGGGTAGAGAGGATGAGCGGTTCTGGTGCAACTGATGTGTTGTAAGAGTTTTATCAGACTGCTTACAACAGTGATGAGTAGTTTGTAGGCGAGGCGAAAGCTGGAGAGAAACATCTCATCAACCGCGCTGCCACATTTATCTCCTCATTAAAAACTTTATCCGGATTATCCAACGTTGTCGACCTTGGGGCTAAAGCATACTTCTGCAGTTGTTAGGTGGGGAAGGTGTTGGAGATGTGAAGCCGGAGAATTTTTGGAGGCGTCAGGCAGGGGAGGTGGTGATGACATCGGGCGTGTTACGTGCTGGGGCGTCTGATAAGAAAGCTGGCAGAGGCGTCAGGCGAGGGAGTCGGTGGTAGCTTATGATGTTGATGAAGATAATAATATTTATAACAATGAAGGGTTTATTGAATTCAGGCAATCATGCGGTTGAAAATACACAACTGATGTATGACAGAACTGAGAGATTATGATAGTTGCTAGTTAACTAATAATAAAAGAGCTTATGATCAAGATGGTGCAGGATATTTCCGCGCGTTAAACGAGCACATGAGTGAGGCACATACACACTCAGGGTGGCAGATATACAGGGAGGTTTACAGTGTAAATACTTAGTGATAATTAGTTGAACATTAAGTGATGGATGAGTCGTTAAATGTTGGTTGAGTTACAGTAATACAGTAGTTGATATACCACACACCTTAACTCAGAGAAGACCAAGCTGTTTACTTGCTTAGCCATGCACTAGTTTATGGATTGTTTATAACGCGTCGGTCAGGGAAGATGACGCAGACGTCAGGCAGGGGAAGTGGGGGGAAGTGCCAGGCAGGGAAGGTGATCTAGGTGCCGGGCAGGGGAGGTGATTCAGGTGCCGGGCAGGGCTGTAAACATCTTACCACCCCAAGTGCTGGCGGCCCCAGAGCTGGGCAAGCACCATCACTAGCCACCAGTTGTGTTACTGTATTTCACTATGGTTGCTAGAGGTTTAGGCGAGGCTGCTCTCGCGTGACGCTTTAGTTCATAAGTGGCCACACCTCTCCCTCCATGTGACACTTGGGCTCCTTAGCGGCCAGACCTCTTCTCCGTGTGACGCCTGGGTCCCTTATTAGTCAGGCTTCTCCTCTGAGTGATTCATGGGACTCCTTAGTGGGTAGATCTCAACCCCGTGTGACGCCTGGTACTCCAGTGGCCAGACTTTCCCCCCTCATTGACCCTTCAGACTCCTTAGAGGTCAGACCTCTTACCCGTGTCACTACTGGGACTCCTCAGTGACTAGATCTCGTCCCCGTGTGACGCCTGGGACTCCTTAGTGGTCAGACCTCTCCCCGAAGTGTTGCATGGGACTCTTTAGTGGCCAGATCTCTCCTCTATGTGACGTCTGGGACATCTTAGTGCACATGCCTCTCCCCTGTTTAACGCCTTGACTCAAGTGGCCAGACCTTTCTCCCATGTGACTTCTGGGACTCGTTAGTGACCAGATCTCTCCCGTGTGACGCCTGGGACATACTGCTGACCAGACCTCTCCCCCGTGTGACACATGGAACATTACTGGCCAGACTTCTTCCCTTTGTGATCCATGGGATCCTACTTGGCCAGACCTCTCCCCCGTGTGACACCTCTGCTCATAAGTTTCCTGACCTCTCTCCCGTGTGACGTCTAAGCTCTTCTCTGGCTATGCCTTTCTCAGAAGTGACCGTAAGCTCCTTCGTAGCCAAGCCGTGCCCAGTTGTGACGCCTATTGTCAGACTTTAGTGGTCAAGCTATTTCTCCATGAGATGTTTGGGACTACTTAGTGGCAAGAGCTCTCCGCTCTGGACTCCTTTGGACTCCTTAAATGAGAGGCATCTTCCCGTGTGGTGATGGGAATTCTTCATTAATGTATCATCTCCTCTCGTGATCCCTGGGGTTCCTGGGCAGGGGTATATCGCTCCTTTCCAACACTTGAGACTCAGTGGGAGAGATATTCCCCCATGTGACACTTGGAACTCCTGACTGGTGAGGTTTCGTTTCTGGTGAACTCCCAGGACTCTTATTAGTGAGGTTTTACCCTACGTAACACCTGGGATACTCTAGTGGTACCACTAGTTATACCTGGAATTATTTAGTTTGTCCGGTTCGTTCCTTCCTCCTATGCTGGGAGCTCTTTGCTAGTCAGCTTTTCCACCATGGTGCGTTTCAGACTTTCTAGAAGCAAGACTTCTTCCCATGGTAGAGTTTGGGCAAGACTTTTCCGCTGTGGGAAGACTTGGACTCCTTAGCGACGAGACTTCTACACTTTGTGACGTATGAGACTCCCTAGTAGCGAGACTCTTCCGCTGTGGGATGACTCCGTAGTGGCGAGACTTTTCTACCGTAGAAAGACTGAGACTCCTTAGTGGTGAGATTTCTCCGTTGCAGGAAGACTAATACTCTTTAGTGGCGAGATCTCTCCGTTTTAGGAAGACTGAGACTCCTTAGTGGCAAGACTTCTCCCCTTTGTGACGTCTGGGACTCTTCAGTGGCGAGACTCCTCCTCTGTGTGAAATCTGAGGCTCCTCAGCCGCTGGGCATTAAGAGGCTAAGTGCTCTTTTCACGCTCAAGAGGTTATAAGTGGTTGGCCGTCACGGTGTGTTGGAGATGTGACAGTAATATGCTGAGTGACGTTAGTGATATATATAAAAGGTTTTATGGTCAAAATCTATAAATTTGCCATTGGTCATAACAGAGCGGATGTACTGGACAAAAAAAGGTCACACCATTTGAACTTTTTATACGAAGATGTAAGTGTTGGAAATATCTATTATAAGCTTAAATGGCCTGGATAGAAGTAGAAATTAAGGTTCATATCACTTTGGACAAAAATATACCAAAAAATTCCCAGAGAACGAGAAAATTCATGAAAAGATGACGAATGTCGGTAGTAACACGAGTATATAGCTGTGGAAGGCAACATTAAAATGTATGGTATACAATAAGAACAGAAGAGAGAAGAAAATACATATAAAATTGAGGCGTGTCTGAAGGGATAATCTCTGAATCATTATATCCAACTATGACAAGTAAGACTCGAAAATTTTTTGGAGAGTCAGCAAGCTTCAAAAATAGTTGAATAGGGGCCTCAAGAAAATTCATTCTTATGTACCCGCATGGTGCCTGAGCAAGGAGTGCGGTATCATGCACTAAGTGTGCCTCGTTATGGTCGAGACCTTGCTGGAGCGGGGAAGCTGGGAGCCACAAGTATGTTTAGAGGAAGGACAGGGTTCTGGCTGGAGTGGGTCTGAGTGAGGGAGGATGGTCAGAATAAGACACCGTGACAAGAATCGTGCAGCGCAAATAGTGGACGATCTGCTGGACCACAGACGGGGGTCATGGTTCTGGTTTAGCTTTTGTTTTTCAAGAGCGAGAGGAGAGAAATGTTGTAAGGAACTCTGGGTAGATTGTGGAAGAAGGGGAGTAACAGAATAGCAGAGAGTCGGACAAAGACAAAAAATGTTAACATAGAAGGAACTACAAAGAAAGGAAACGAGAGAGAGAGAGAGAGAGAGAGAGAGAGAGAGAGAGAGAGAGAGAGAGAGAGAGAGAGAGAGAGAGAGAGAGAGAGAGAGAGAGAGAGAGAGAGAGAGAGACGCACACCACATAGACCCAAAGGCACGCGGTGTAGTCTGGTTTCAGCATTGCTGAAAAAGACGCAATCCCTCAAAATCAGTAGAGGAAAAAGGTTTGCAAAGCAAAGGCTTTCTCCTCACCCTTCGGTCCCTCCGGCATCACGCTGGACGGAAAACAGGTAGAAAAAGTATCTCGCAAGACTAATATGGTTGAGAAAAATATCTTTAGGTAAGACAGAAGGTAAAATGAACGTGATTATGTCATGCATCCCTTCACCAGAGACATGCATCCCTTCATTTTTTGTTGGGAAGACAATACTAAGGATAAACTTCGAGCCCCAGCCTCCCCACTTACCATTTCTATGTTGACCTGATGTGAAAGGATGATACAATAATTCCTTCTTGTTTCCGTAAAGCAGGTGACATGGTTTAATCACTGTTGATAAGTTACTGCAGCATGGCCAGAGCTAGATCAGTAATAGAGAAGGTAGTATAATATGTCACGACGTTGTGATAAGTGACAAGTGATGATCAAGCCTACTTTTGAATATATCAGTAGTGTTGCTCTGAACAACATGTCAAAGGATCCTATTCCACGAGTCAAATATGTCGTTTGTAAAGAAATATTTTGTGCAATGAAGATTAACTTGGTGACCTCTAAGTTTTAGTCTATTTCTCTCGTTGGTAGCACTGGCGCAATCGTAACGAAATTTCCATTATCGATGTTATTGAGACCTTCAAGTATCTTAAAACATTTTATTAACTCACTTCAATGATTTTGGGAAAAATGATTTTTGCACATAATCTAGACTGTATCCTGCTGTCCAAATAGTTGAGAATATGGCACAAGTCACGAAAAATTGTGTTGTCTTATGATGTGTTTTATAGTGTTACTGTGCATCCAAGGAGAATTGCATCATTGTTTGCTACTTTACTTATGTTGAAGGCTCCAAACACGGACAAAATTCCTCATCAAGGCCAGGCCTTAATTGAAATATAGATAGAATTATAAAAGGGAAATACATAAGACAAGGGAAAGTATATACGAATTCTAGACGAAGTGAAAAACCTGTCTGATTGAATACACCAAATCATAGTTATTGGGAAAGACATGAAAAGGTAGAGAGTTCCAACTCCTCGAGGCGCAGGGAAAAGATCAGTTATCAAATCGGCCCACCCTTGAGTTTCCGACGGCCACACAGTAATCATGTGATGTAGCAGCTTGCCGAGTACTGAGCGATCTAACTAATGGTGGGAGTACACATGCAGCCATCTCTCGGGAGCAAAAACCAACATTGTGGCGTGGGGCAAGAGGGTAAAGCTTAGAAGTCTAGGACAATATATATGTTGGACAGCTTTCGCCAAAACTCTGTCAAGTGAAGATACACTGCTAGAACTACCCAAAATGTGACAACAGTACTCTATACAAAGACGAATCAATTCTAGGTATAAACATGACAACTGTTCAGACGAAAATAAGTTTCGACATCTACATAAGACATTTAGTTTCTTAGAGGCAGACTTAGAATTCCGGTAATATGGGTTCTCCAAGAATAATTGTATGTTAAAGTAATACCAAACTTGAGTTTGGTTTTACCCTTACTATGAACTTTGGTTAGCTTATTGATAATCTAACTGAACAATTCAAGAGAAAGAATAGAGTAGTTGAGACATCAGCAAGAAACTGATAAATGATGAACTACTATAATATACATTTTTATTTATTTATTTATTTATTTTGCTTTGTCGCTGTCTCCCGCGTTAGCGAGGTAGCGCAAGGAAACTGACGAAAGAATGGCCCAACCCGCCCACATACACATGTATATGCATACACGTCCACACACGCAAATATACATACCTATACATCTCAATGTACACATATATATACACACACAGACATATACAAGTATACACATGTACACAATTCATACTGTCTGCCTTTATTTGTTCCCATCGCCACCTCGCCACACATGGAATAACACCCCCTCCCCCCTCATGTGTGCGAGGTAGCGCTAGGAAAAGACACCAAAGGCCCCATTCGTTCACACTCAGTCTCTAGCTGTCATGTAATAATGCACCGAAACCACAGCTCCCTTTCCACATCCATGCCCCACACAACTTTCCATGGTTTACCCCAGACGCTTCACATGCCCTGGTTCAATCCATTGACAGCACGTCGACCCCGGTATACCACATCGTTCCAATTCACTCTATTCCTTGCACGCCTTTCACCCTCCTGCGTGTTCAGGCACCGATCACTCAAAATCTTTTTCACTCCATCTTTCCACTTACAATTTGGTCTCCCACTTCTCCTCGTTCCCTCCACCTCCGACAAATATATCTTCTTGGTCAATCTGTCCTCACTCATTCTCTCCATGTGACCAAACCATTTCAAAACACCCTCTTCTGCTCTCTCAACCACACTCTTTTTATTTCCACACATCTCTCTTACCCTTACATTACTTACTCGATCAAACCACCTCACACCACATATTGTCCTCAAACATCTCATTTCCAACACATCCACCCTCCTGCGCACAACTCTATCCATAGCCCACGCCTCGCAACCATACAACATTGTTGGAACCACTATTCCTTCAAACATACGCATTTTTACTTTCCGAGATAATGTTTTCAACTTCCAAACATTCTTCAAACATTCATATATATATATATATATATATATATATATATATATATATATATATATATATATATATATATATATATATATATATATATATATATATATATTCCCTGGGGATAGGGGAGAAAGAATACTTCCCACGTATTCCCTGCGTGTCGTAGAAGGCGACTAAAAGGGGAGGGAGCGGGGGGCTGGAAATCCTCCCCTCTCATTTTTTTTAATTTTCCAAAAGAAGGAACAGAGAATTGGGCCAGGTGAGGGTATTCCCTCAAAGGCCCAGGCCTCTGTTCTTAACGCTACCTCGCTAATGCGGGAAATGGCGAATAGTTTGAAAGAAAGAACATATATATATATATATATATATATATATATATATATATATATATATATATATATATATATATATATATATATATATATATATATATATATATATATATATATATATATATATATATATATCCCTGGGAATAGCGGAGAAAGAATACTTCCCACGTATTCCCTGCGTGTCGTAGAAGGCGACTAAAAGGGAAGGGAGCGGAGGGCTGGAAATCCTCCCCTCTCGTTTTTGGTTTTCCTAATGAAGGAACAGAGGAGGGGGCCATTCCCTCAAAGGCTCAGTCCTCTGTTCTTAGCGCTACCTTGCTGACGCGGG
Source organism: Panulirus ornatus (assembly GCF_036320965.1). Lineage (NCBI taxonomy): Eukaryota > Metazoa > Arthropoda > Malacostraca > Decapoda > Palinuridae > Panulirus > Panulirus ornatus. The sequence goes on from NC_092236.1 coordinate 38,825,015, forward strand.
AAATGGCGAATAGTATGAAAATATATATATATATATATATATATATATATATATATATATATATATATATATATATATATATATATATATATATATATATTCCTATGAATCCACGGGGAAAAATGAGACACGATAAGTTCCCAAGTACACTTTCATGTGATAATCACATTATTAGGGGAGATACAAGAAAGAAATAGAAGTCAGCTGATATACAACGAAGAGACATAGCTAGGACGCCATTTGGTAAACACGTGATTGTCCATGACAGACAACGAGCGTATCATAAACTTATTATGTGGACAAGAAGGGGAATTGTTTGCAAATTTTATCAGCAATATAGCTATGCAATTTATATAGACCTTCACCGATATTATGGTCATATTTCTTTGTGTATTTGATAATAAAAGATTCAATGATATTTCTCGTGGTACTGGAGTTAGAGTTAATAACTGAGATGTCATTACCCCAGACAGTACACTGATCATAGTTTTTATCGTGATTAAACAAGGCATTTGATTCTTGTCCGTTCTTATACTATATCTATGTTGCTTAAGTCTAACAGAGAGATCCTTACCAGTCTGCCCTACATAAAACTTACCACAATTTCCACATGGCACTTTATCGATGCACCCAAGAGAATTTTCTGGTCTGTTCTTGTTTAAGATATTCTTTATAGTATTATTGTTGCTGAAGGCAACATTTACATTAAAAGATTTAAGAAACACGGGAAGTAAAGTAAAACTATTATTAATAGGGAGACCTAAAAGATTTTGATGTCAATGGGAGGTTAGGGCTCAACTCTATAAAATGATTTCTTTGCTAACTTAAGGGACTTATCAATGAAAGATCTAGGGTATTTTAACTTAAATCCACGTGCATAAACACCAATAATCATCAATTTGTCGCCATCCACTTTCAGTTTTACCCACATCAATCCAGAATTTACTGTTTTACACTCTAACCCACGCTCCCACAACTCCTGCGTTAGTAGTGCTACTCCTTCCTTTATCTCCTGTCCTCTCATGAACCTCTGACTTTACTCGTGAGACATTTCCAAAACATTGTTTCCCTTTACCCTTCAGGTTCGTTTCACTCAGAGGCAGAACGTCTCTTTTCTTTTCATCTTGGTTACATCCACACGCATTTAGATATCTCAGTATGAACCTTGGAGAAGGATAAGCACTACTCGCTTGACCCCTGTATCCTGTTTAAGAAACTGAAATATTAGAAGGGGAGTATGTGTATGTGTGTGTGTGTGTGTGTGTGTGTGTGTGTGTGTGTGTGTGTACAACATTAAGGATGATAAGAAAATGATAATATTGTTATCATCATCATTACTATATCTATTATGAATGTTAACTTCTTTCGTTATATGTCCGATATTAATCTGGTGAGAATGCCGCAGGATAACAGGAAACGGATACTAAATAAGAGGGAAAATCTGACTATGGGCGAGTCCTGCCACTACAATCTGAGCGTGAGTCAGGCTCTCATCATGCAAAAAAAAAAAAAAGTACAAAAAAACGACCATTGCATTCTGAAGCGTACCCGAAATCGATTAAAATCACATTCTTCATGCGTTTTTTGTTAGAGACAGACCAAGTTGAATGATAGGGATACTTGACTCAATTGGTGGTAGGTTGTGATTTCATATTGTTATCCAGTAGCGCCATTAATAGTCTCTCTCTCTCTCTCTCTCTCTCTCTCTCTCTCTCTCTCTCTCTCTCTCTCTCTCTCTCTCTCTCTCTCTCTCTCTCTCTCTCTCCATTCTCCCATCCTTCTCTCCGTTCTGTTTCCCCTCATCCCTACTGTCATCCGTCCCCAATTAAAAGATTTACCACTGCCCTGATCACTAGGATATAACTTCATCACGGCAGCTGAGGTTGTCACATAGGCCTAATAAATCTGTCTGTCATGTTACGTCACACTTGGCCCAGGTAGGTTATTATGATGTCACGTCCAGCTCGTATGGACTCATTAACGTATAATGAACGTTAGATTTTTGGTTTGACTCTGAATGATGATAAATTTGTTTTTTTAATGTTATTGGCTTCTGTCACAGACAAAAGTGAATTTCGATGTTGCACATAAACCAAAATGGGCCCAGAAGATGAAGAATGAAAAGCAAATACGACAAGAGTAACCTACGTCTCAGAATTCGGAAAAAAACTGGAGATAGGAGAGAGTTCCAAAGCTTAAATGTATAGAAAAGGAAAGAGGTATCAGAACGTCTCATCCTTGACTTGCCATCGGCCACAAAGCGTAATCGTGTGACGCATTAGCAAACCACGAATCGTGTGTGCAGGCCCACAAACATCCAGCTGTCGGAGGCAGAAACTATATCAATGCATCTGGGATACAGAACAACAACTAACTCACTTCCCAGGCCCCTTCATCCTTTTCACACAGCATACTCGCCCCTCTCTTCAAGACTTTTGTCCTTACCGTCCCCAGCGTCCCATCCATAAACAAATCAAACAGCCATGATGACATCATACATCCCTGCCGCAGACGGACCTTTACTCTCCTCCCTTCCTATTCAGAAATAGATAAAATCTTTTCCCTCTTTCTAGCAGCTTTCCTCCCTCAGTACATAATTTTAAAGCCTTTCACAATACGACTCAATCAACCCTATCATTATCGCCGCGTACAAATCCTTCTGTTCCTCTAAGTATTTTCCACAAACGTTCTTCAAAGCAAACACCTGATCCACACTTCCTCTCTCTCTCTCTCTCTCTCTCTCTCTCTCTCTCTCTCTCTCTCTCTCTCTCTCTCTCTCTCTATATATATATATATATATATATATATATATATATATATATATATATACATATAAATATATATATATATATATACATATAAATATATATATATATATATACATATATATATATATATATATATATATATATATATATATATATATATATATATATATATATATATATATATATATATATATATATGTATATATATATATATATATATATATATATATTGAAATGAATATATATATATATATATATATATATATATATATATATATATATATATATATATATATATATATATATATATATATATATATTATCCCTGGGGATAGGGGATTAAGAATACTTCCCACGTATTCCCTGTGTGTCGTAGAAGGCGACTAAAAGGGGAGGGAGCGGGGGGCTGGAAATCCTCCCCTCTCGTTTTTTTTTCCTAATTTTCCAAAAGAAGGAACAGAGGGAGCCAGGTGAGGATATTCCAAAAAAGGCCCAGTCCTCTGTTATTAACGCTACCTCGCTAACGCGGGAAATGGCGAATAGTTTAAAAGAAAAGAATATATATAAATATATATATATATATATATATATATATATATATATATATATATATATATATATATATATATATTTTTTTTTTTTTTTTTTTGCTTTGTCACTGTCTCCCGCGTTTGCGACGTAGCGCAAGGAAACAGACGAAAGAAATGGCCCAACCCACCCCCATACACATGTATATACATACATCCACACACGCAAATATACATACCTACACAGCTTTCCATGGTTTACCCCAGACGCTTCACCTGCCTTGATTCAATCCACTGACAGCACGTCAACCCCGGTATACCACATCGCTCCAATTCACTCTATTCCTTGCCCTCCTTTCACCCTCCTGCATGTTCAGGCCCCGATCACACAAAATCTTTTTCACTCCATCTTTCCACCATATATATATATACATATATATATATATATATATATATATATATATATATATATATATATATATATATATATATATATATATATATATATTTTTTTTTTTTTTTTTTTATACTTTGTCGCCGTCTCCCGCGTTTGCGAGGTAGCGCAAGGAAACAGACGAAAGAAATGGCCCAACCCCCCCCCCCCATACACATGTACATACACACGTCCACACACGCAAATATACATACCTACACAGCTTTCCATGGTTTACCCCAGACGCTTCACATGCCTTGCTTCAATCCACTGACAGCACGTCAACCCCTGTATACCACATGACTTCAATTCACTCTATTTCTTGCCCTCCTTTCACCCTCCTGCATGTTCAGGCACCGATCACACAAAATCTTTTTCACTCCATCTTTCCACCTCCAATTTGGTCTCCCTCTTCTCCTCGTTCCCTCCACCTCCGACACATATATCCTCTTGGTCAATCTCTCCTCACTCATTCTCTCCATGTGCCCAAACCATTTCAAAACACCCTCTTCTGCTCTCTCAACCACGCTCTTTTTATTTCCACACATCTCTCTTACCCTTACGTTACTTACTCGATCAAACCACCTCACACCACACATTGTCCTCAAACATCTCATTTCCAGCACATCCATCCTCCTGCGCACATCTCTATCCATAGCCCACGCCTCGCAACCATACAACATTGTTGGAACCACTATTCCCTCAAACATACCCATTTTTGCTTTCCGAGATAGTGTTCTCGACTTCCACACATTTTTCAAGGCTCCCAAAATTTTCGCCCCCTCCCCCACCCTATGATCCACTTCCGCTTCCATGGTTCCATCCGCTAACAGATCCACTCCCAGATATCTAAAACACTTCACTTCCTCCAGTTTTTCTCCATTCAAACTCACCTCCCAATTGACTTGACCCTCACCCCTACTGTACCTAATAACCTTGCTCTTATTCACATTTACTCTCAACTTTCTTCTTCCACACACTTTACCAAACTCAGTCACCAGCTTCTGCAGTTTCTCACATGAATCCGCCACCAGCGCTGTATCATCAGCGAACAACAACTGACTCACTTCCCAAGCTCTCTCATCCCCAACAGACTTCATACTTGCCCCTCTTTCCAGGACTCTTGCATTTACCTCCCTTACAACCCCATCCATAAACAAATTAAACAACCATGGAGACATCACACACCCCTGCCGCAAACCTACATTCACTGAGAACCAATCACTTTCCTCTCTTCCTACACGTACACATGCCTTACATCCTCGATAAAAACTTTTCACTGCTTCTAACAACTTGCCTCCCACACCATATATTCTTAATACCTTCCACAGAGCATCTCTATCAACTCTATCATATGCCTTCTCCAGATCCATAAATGCTACATACAAATCCATTTGCTTTTCTAAGTATTTCTCACATACATTCTTCAAAGCAAACACCTGATCCACACATCCTCTACCACTTCTGAAACCACACTGCTCTTCCCCAATCTGATGCTCTGTACATGCCTTCACCCTCTCAATCAATACCCTCCCATATAATTTACCAGGAATACTCAACAAACTTATACCTCTGTAATTTGAGCACTCACTCTTATCCCCTTTGCCTTTGTACAATGGCACTATGCACGCATTCCGCCAATCCTCAGGCACCTCACCATGAGTCATACATACATTAAATAACCTTACCAACCAGTCAACAATACAGTCACCCCCTTTCTTAATAAATTCCACTGCAATACCATCCAAACCTGCTGCCTTGCCGGCTTTCATCTTCCGCAAAGCTTTTACTACCTCTTCTCTGTTTACCAAATCATTTTCCCTAACCCTCTCACTTTGCACACCACCTCGACCAAAACACCCTATATCTGCCACTCTGTCATCAGACACATTCAACAAACCTTCAAAATACTCATTCCATCTCCTTCTCACATCACCGCTACTTGTTATCACCTCCCCATTTACGCCCTTCACTGAAGTTCCCATTTGCTCCCTTGTCTTACGCACCCTATTTACCTCCTTCCAGAACATCTTTTTATTCTCCCTAAAATTTACTGATAGTCTCTCACCCCAACTCTCATTTGCCCTTTTTTTCACCTCTTGCACCTTTCTCTTGACCTCCTGTCTCTTTCTTTTATACTTCTCCCACTCAATTGCATTTTTTCCCTGCAAAAATCGTCCAAATGCCTCTCTCTTCTCTTTCACTAATACTCTTACTTCTTCATCCCACCACTCACTACCCTTTCTAAACAGCCCACCTCCCACTCTTCTCATGCCACAAGCATCTTTTGCGCAATCCATCACTGATTCCCTAAATACATCCCATTCCTCCCCCACTCCCCTTACTTCCATTGTTCTCACCTTTTTCCATTCTGTACACAGTCTCTCCTGGTACTTCCCCACACAGGTCTCCTTCCCAAGCTCACTTACTCTCACCACCTTCTTCACCCCAACATTCACTCCTCTTTTCTGAAAACCCATACTAATCTTCACCTTAGCCTCCACAAGATAATGATCAGACATCCCTCCAGTTGCACCTCTCAGCACATTAACATCCAAAAGTCTCTCTTTCGCACGCCTGTCAATTAACACGTAATCCAATAACGCTCTCTGGCCATCTCTCCTACTTACATAAGTATACTTATGTATATCTCGCTTTTTAAACCAGGTATTCCCAATCATCTGTCCTTTTTCAGCACATAAATCTACAAGCTCTTCACCATTTCCATTTACAACACTGAACACCCCATGCATACCAATTATTCCCTCAACTGCCACATTACTCACCTTTGCATTCAAATCACCCATCACTATAGCCCGGTCTCGTGCATCAAAACCGCTAACACACTCATTTAGCTGCTCCCAAAACACTTGCCTCTCATGATCTTTCTTCTCATGTCCAGGTGCATATGCACCAATAATCACCCACCTCTCTCCATCAACTTTCAATTTTACCCATATTAATCGAGAATTTACTTTCTTACATTCTATCACATACTCCCACAACTCCTGTTTCAGGAGTATTGCTACTCCTTCCCTTGCTCTTCTCCTCTCACTAACCCCTGACTTCACTCCCCAGACATTTCCAAACCACTCTTCCCCTTTACCCTTGAGCTTCGTTTCACTCAGAGCCAAAACATCCAGGTTCCTTTCCTCAAACATACTACCTATCTCTCCTTTTTTCACATCTTGGTTACATCCACACACATTTAGGCACCCCACTCTGAGCCTTCGAGGAGGATGATCACTCCCCGCGTGACTCCTTCTTCTGTTTCCCATTTTAGAAAGTTAATACAAGGAGGGGAGGATTTCCGGCCCCCCGCTCCCGTCCCCTCTAGTCGCTTTCTACGACACGCGAGGAATACGTGGGAAGTATTCTTTCACCCCTATCCCCAGGGATAATATACATATATATATACATATACACACACACACACACACACACACACATATGCACATACACACACACACACACACATACATATATATACATATGAAAAATGTAAGAAACAATTTAGAAAACAAACTTTTAGCTTGAAATGAATGAAAAAAATGAATGTCACATAATGGTTCAACCTCTGGCTATGGAAAGGAAATGTACAATTTATTCACACAAACGTCAATAGCAGTTCTCATCAATTTCACCACTGTGTCAATAAGCTTCAATGTCTAAGCTACATTTTTCTCCAACTTCACTATTTTCTTGTCAAAAACACCATGCATGAAAACTATCACTCCATTAACACAACTATAAACATTTACTTCCCCTTTATTTTTTTTTATTTATTATACTTTGTCGCTGTCTCCCGCGTTTGCGAGGTAGAGCAAGGAAACAGACAAAAGAAATGCCCCCCCCCCATACACATGTATATACATACGTCCACACACGCAAATATACATACCTACACAGCTTTCCATGGTTTACCCCAGACGCTTCACATGCCTTGATTCAATCCACTGACAGCACGTCAACCCGGTATACCACATCGCTCCAATTCACTCTATTCCTTGCCCTCCTTTCACCCTCCTGCATGTTCAGGCCCCGATCACACAAAATCTTTTTCACTCCATCTTTCCACCTCCAATTTGGTCTCCCTCTTCTCCTTGTTCCCTCCACCTCCGACACATATATCCTCTTGGTCAATCTTTCCTCACTCATCCTCTCCATGTGCCCAAACCACTTCAAAACACCCTCTTCTGCTCTCTCAACCACGCTCTTTCTATTTCCACACATCTCTCTTACCCTTACGTTACTCACTCGATCAAACCACCTCACACCACACATTGTCCTCAAACATCTCATTTCCAGCACATCCATCCTCCTGCGCACAACTCTATCCATAGCCCACGCCTCGCAACCATACAACATTGTTGGAACCACTATTCCTTCAAACATACCCATTTTTGCTTTCCGAGATAATGTTCTCGACTTCCACACATTCTTCAAGGCCCCCAGGATTTTCGCCCCCTCCCCCACCCTATGATCCACTTCCGCTTCCATGGTTCCATCCGCTGCCAGATCCACTCCCAGATATCTAAAACACTTCACTTCCTCCAGTTTTTCTCCATTCAAACTCACCTCCCAATTGACTTGACCCTCAACCCTACTGTACCTAATAACCTTGCTCTTATTCACATTTACTCTTAACTTTCTTCTTCCACACACTTTTCCAAACTCAGTCACCAGCTTCTGCAGTTTCTCACATGAATCAGCCACCAGCGCTGTATCATTAGCGAACAACAACTGACTCACTTCCCAAGCTCTCTCATCCCCAACAGACTTCATACTTGCCCCTCATTCCAAAACTCTTCCATCTACCTCCCTAACAACCCCATCCATAAACAAATTAAACAACCATGGAGACATCACACACCTCTGCCGCAAACCTACATTCACTGAGAACTAATCACTTTCCTCTCTTCCTACACGTACACATGCCTTACATCCTCGATAAAAACTTTTCACTGCTTCTAACAACTTTCCTCCCACACCATATATTCTTAATATATATATATATATATATATATATATATATATATATATATATATATATATATATATATATATATATGTTTATATATATGTTTATATATATATATATATATATATATATATATATATATATATATATATATATATATATATATATATATATATATATATATATATATATATATATATATATATATATATATATATATATATATATATATATATATATATATATATATATATATATATATATATATATATATATATATATATATATATATATATATATATATATATATATATATATATATATATATATATATATATATATATATATATATATGTAGAGAATGGAAAAAGGTGAGAACAATGGAAGTAAGGGGAGTGGGGAGGAATGGGATATATTTAGGGAATCAGAGATGGATTGCGCAAAAGATGCTTGTGGCATGAGAAGAGTGGGAGGTGGGTTGATTAGAAAGGGTAGTGAATGGTGGGATGAAGAAGTAAGATTATTAGTGAAAGAGAAGAGAGAGGCATTTGTACGATTTTTGCAGGGAAAAAAGGCAAATGAGTGGGAGATGTATAAAAGAAAGAGACTGGAGGTTAAGAGAAAGGTGCAAGAGGTGAAAAAGAGGGCAAATGAGAGTTGGGGTGAGAGAGTATCATTAAATTTTAGGGAGGATAAAAAGATGTTCTGGAAGGAGGTAAATAAAATGCGTAAGACAAGGGAGCAAATGGGAACTTCAGTGAAGGGCGCAAATGGGGAGGTGATAACAAGTAGTGGTGATGTGAGAAGGAGATGGAGTTAGTATTTTGAAGGTTTGTTGAATGTGTTTGATGATAGAGTGGCAGATATAGGGTGTTTTAGTCGAGGTGGTGTGCAAAGTGAGAGGGTTAGGGAAAATGATTTGGGAAACAGAGAAGAGGTAGTAAAAGCTTTGAGGAAGATGAAAGCCGGCAAGGCAGCAGGTTTGGATGGTATTGCAGTGGAATTTATTAAAAAAGGGGGTGACTGTATAGTTGACTGGTTGGTAAGGTTATTTAATGTATGTATGACTCATGGTGAGGTGCCTGAGGATTGGCGGAATGCGTGCATAGTGCCATTGTACAAAGGCAAAGGGGATAAGAGTGAGTGCTCAAATTACAGAGGTATAAGTTTGTTGAGTATTCCTGGTAAATTATATGGGAGGATATTGATTGAGAGGGTGAAGGCATGTACAGAGCATCAGATTGGGGAAGAGCAGTGTGGTTTCAGAAGTGGTAGAGGATGTGTGGATCAGGTGTTTGCTTTGAAGAATGTATGTGAGAAATACTTAGAAAAGCAAATGGATTTGTATGTAGCATTTATGGATCTGGAGAAGGCATATGATAGAGTTGATAGAGATGCTCTGTGGAAGGTATTAAGAATATATGGTGTGGGAGGCAAGTTGTTAGAAGCAGTGAAAAGTTTTTATCGAGGATGTAAGGCATGTGTACGTGTAGGAAGAGAGGAAAGTGATTGGTTCTCAGTGAATGTAGGTTTGCGGCAGGGGTGTTTGATGTCTCCATGGTTGTTTAATTTGTTTATGGATGGGGTTGTTAGGGAGGTAAATGCAAGAGTTTTGGAAAGAGGGGCAAGTATGAAGTCTGTTGGGGATGAGAGAGCTTGGGAAGTGAGTCAGTTGTTGTTCGCTGATGATACAGCGCTGGTGGCTGATTCATGTGAGAAACTGCAGAAGCTGGTGACTGAGTTTGGAAAAGTGTGTGGAAGAAGAAAGTTAAGAGTAAATGTGAATAAGAGCAAGGTTATTAGGTACAGTAGGGTTGAGGGTCAAGTCAATTGGGAGGTGAGTTTGAATGGAGAAAAACTGGAGGAAGTGAAGTGTTTTAGATATCTGGGAGTGGATCTGGCAGGAATAGTGGTTCTGGAAGGAATAGTGGTTCCAACAATGTTGTATGGTTGCGAGGCGTGGGCTATGGATAGAGTTGTGCGCAGGAGGATGGATGTGGTGGAAATGAGATGTTTGAGGACAATATGTGGTGTGAGGTGGTTTGATCGAGTGCGTAACGTAAGGGTAAGAGAGATGTGTGGAAATAAAAAGAGCGTGGTTGAGAGAGCAGAAGAGGGTGTTTTGAAGTGGTTTGGGCACATGGAGAGGATGAGTGAGGAAAGATTGACCAAGAGGATATATGTGTCGGAGGTGGAGGGAACAAGGAGAAGAGGGAGACCAAATTGGAGGTGGAAAGATGGAGTGAAAAAGATTTTGTGTGATCGGGGCCTGAACATGCAGGAGGGTGAAAGGAGGGCAAGGAATAGAGTGAATTGGAGCGATGTGGTATACCGGGGTTGACGTGCTGTCAGTGGATTGAAGCAGGGCATGTGAAGCGTCTGGGGTAAACCATGGAAAGCTGTGTAGGTATGTATATTTGCGTGTGTGGACGTATGTATATACATGTGTATGGGGGGGGGGGTTGGGCCATTTCTTTCGTCTGTTTCCTTGCGCTACCTCGCAAACGCGGGAGACAGCGACAAAGTATAATAAATAAATAAATATATATAAATATATATAAAAGTTCCCCAGAACTTTTTAAAGGGGAAGTAAATGTTTATAGTTGTGTTACTGGAGTGATAGTTTTCATGCATGGTGTTTTGACAAGAAGATAGTGAAGTTGGAGAAAAATATAGCTTAGACATTGAAGCTTATTGATTCAGTGGTGAAATTGATGAGAACTGCTATTGACGTTTGTGTGAATAAATTGTACATTTCCTTTTCCATAGCCAGAGGTTGAACCATTATGTGACGTTCATTTTTTCATTCATTTCAAGCTAAAAGTTTGTTTTCTAAATTGTTTCTTACATTTTTCATATGTATATATATGTATGTGTGTGTGTGTGTGTGTATGTGCGTATGTGTGTGTATGTGTGTGTGTGTGTGTGTGTATATATATATGTATATTATCCCTGGGGACAGGGGTGAAAGAATACTTCCCACGTATTCCTCGCGTGTCGTAGAAAGCGACTAGAGGGGACGGGAGCGGGGGGCCGGAAATCCTCCCCTCCTTGTATTAACTTTCTAAAATGGGAAACAGAAGAAGGAGTCATGCGGGGAGTGCTCATCCTTCTCGAAGGCTCAGAGTGGGGTGCCTAAATGTGTGTGGATGTAACCAAGATGTGAAAAAAGGAGAGATAGGTAGTATGTTTGAGGAAAGGAACCTGGATGTTTTGGCTCTGAGTGAAACGAAGCTCAGGAGTAAAGGGGAAGAGTGGTTTGGAAATGTCTGGGGAGTGAAGTCAGGGGTTAGTGAGAGGACAAGAGCAAGGGAAGGAGTAGCAATACTCCTGAAACAGGAGTTGTGGGAGTATGTGATAGAATGTAAGAAAGTAAATTCTCGATTAATATGGGTAAAATTGAAAGTTGATGGAGAGAGGTGGGTGATTATTGGTGCATATGCACCTGGGCATGAGAAGAAAGATCATGAGAGGCAAGTGTTTTGGGAGCAGCTAAATGAGTGTGTTAGCGGTTTTGATGCACGAGACCGGGTTATAGTGATGGGTGATTTGAATGCAAAGGTGAGTAATGTGGCAGTTGAGGGAATAATTGGTATGCATGGGGTGTTCAGTGTTGTAAATGGAAATGGTGAGGAGCTTGTAGATTTATGTGCTGAAAAAGGACTGATGATTGGGAATACCTGGTTTAAAAAGCGAGATATACATAAGTATACTTATGTAAGTAGGAGAGATGGCCAGAGAGCGTTATTGGATTACGTGTTAATTGACAGGCGTACGAAAGAGAGACTTTTGGATGTCAATGTGCTGAGAGGTGCAACTGGAGGGATGTCTGATCATTATCTTGTGGAGGCTAAGGTGAAGATTAGTATGGGTTTTCAGAAAAGAAGAGTGAATGTTGGGGTGAAGAAGGTGGTGAGAGTAAGTGAGCTTGGGAAGGAGACCTGTGTGAGGAAGTATCAGGAGAGACTGTGTACAGAATGGAAAAAGGTGAGAACAATGGAAGTAAGGGGAGTGGGGGAGGAATGGGATGTATTTAGGGAATCAGTGATGGATTGCGCAAAAGATGATTGTGGCATGAGAAGAGTGGGAGGTGGGCTGATTAGAAAGGGTAGTGAGTGGTGGGATGAAGAAGTAAGAGTATTAGTGAAAGAGAAGAGAGAGGCATTTGGACGATTTTTGCAGGGAAAAAATGCAATTGAGTGGGAGAAGTATAAAAGAAAGAGACAGGAGGTCAAGAGAAAGGTGCAAGAGGTGAAAAAAAGGGCAAATGAGAGTTGGGGTGAGAGACTATCAGTAAATTTTAGGGAGAATAAAAAGATGTTCTGGAAGGAGGTAAATAGGGTGCGTAAGACAAGGGAGCAAATGGGAACTTCAGTGAAGAGCGTAAATGGGGAGGTGATAACAAGTAGTGGTGATGTGAGAAGGAGATGGAATGAGTATTTTGAAGGTTTGTTAAATGTGTCTGATGACAGAGTGGCAGATATAGGGTGTTTGGGTCGAGGTGGTGTGCAAAGTGAGAGGGTTAGGGAAAATGATTTGGTAAACAGAGAAGAGGTAGTAAAAGCTTTGCGGAAGATGAAAGCCGGCAAGGCAGCAGGTTTGGATGGTATTGCAGTGGAATTTATTAAAAAAGGGGGTGACTGTATTGTTGACTGGTTGGTAAGGTTATTTAATGTATGTATGACTCATGGTGAGGTGCCTGAGGATTGGCGGAATGCGTGCATAGTGCCATTGTACAAAGGCAAAGGGGATAAGAGTGAGTGCTCAAATTACAGAGGTATAAGTTTGTTGAGTATTCCTGGTAAATTATATGGGAGGGTATTGATTGAGAGGGTGAAGGCATGTACAGAGCATCAGATTGGGGAAGAGCAGTGTGGTTTCAGAAGTGGTAGAGGATGTGTGGATCAGGTGTTTGCTTTGAAGAATGTATGTGAGAAATACTTAGAAAAGCAAATGGATTTGTATGTAGCATTTATGGATCTGGAGAAGGCATATGATAGAGTTGATAGAGATGCTCTGTGGAAGGTATTAAGAATATATGGTGTGGGAGGCAAGTTGTTAGAAGCAGTGAAAAGTTTTTATCGAGGATGTAAGGCATTTGTACGTGTAGGAAGAGAGGAAAGTGATTGGTTCTCAGTGAATGTAGGTTTGCGGCAGGGGTGTGTGATGTCTCCATGGTTGTTTAATTTGTTTATGGATGGGGTTGTTAGGGAGGTAAATGCAAGAGTCTTGGAAAGAGGGGCAAGTATGAAGTCTGTTGGGGATGAGAGAGCTTGGGAAGTGAGTCAGTTGTTGTTCGCTGATGATACAGCGCTGGTGGCGGATTCATGTGAGAAACTGCAGAAGCTGGTGACGGAGTTTGGTAAAGTGTGTGGAAGAAGAAAGTTAAGAGTAAATGTGAATAAGAGCAAGGTTATTAGGTACAGTAGGGTTGAGGGTCAAGTCAATTGGGAGGTGAGTTTGAATGGAGAAAAACTGGAGGAAGTGAAGTGTTTTAGATATCTGGGAGTGGATCTGTCAGCGGATGGAACCATGGAAGCGGAAGTGGATCATAGGGTGGGGGAGGGGGCGAAAATTTTGGGAGCCTTGAAAAATGTGTGGAAGTCGAGAACATTATCTCGGAAAGCAAAAATGGGTATGTTTGAAGGAATAGTGGTTCCAACAATGTTGTATGGTTGCGAGGCGTGGGCTATGGATAGAGTTGTGCGCAGGAGGATGGATGTGCTGGAAATGAGATGTTTGAGGACAATGTGTGGTGTGAGGTGGTTTGATCGAGTAAGTAACGTAAGGGTAAGAGAGATGTGTGGAAATAAAAAGAGCGTGGTTGAGAGAGCAGAAGAGGGTGTTTTGAAATGGTTTGGGCACATGGAGAGAATGAGTGAGGAAAGATTGACAAAGAGGATATATGTGTCGGAGGTGGAGGGAACGAGGAGAAGAGGGAGACCAAATTGGAGGTGGAAAGATGGAGTGAAAAGGATTTTGTGTGATCGGGGCCTGAACATGCAGGAGGGTGAAAGGAGAGCAAGGAATAGAGTGAATTGGAGCGATGTGGTATTCAGGGGTTGACGTGCTGTCGGTGGATTGAATCAAGGCATGTGAAGCGTCCGGGGTAAACCATGGAAAGCTGTGTAGGTATGTATATTTGCGTGTGTGGACGTGTGTATGTACATGTGTATGGGGGGGGTTGGGCCATTTCTTTCGTCTGTTTCCTTGCGCTACCTCGCAATCGCGGGAGACAGCGACGAGGTATAAAAAAAAAAAAAAAAATATATATATATATATATATATATATATATATATATATATATATATATATATATATATATATATATATATATATATATATATATATATCGTCCCCTTTCGTTTTTTTTTTTCTAAAGGAAGGGACACAGAAGGGGGCCAGGTGAGGATATTCCCTCAAAGGCCCAGTCCTCTGTTATTAACGCTACCTTGCTATCGCGGGAAATGGCGAATAGTATGAAAAAAAAAGAAAATATATATATATATATATATATATATATATATATATATATATATATATATATGTATATATATATATATCATTACATCATCTGTGAATTACCATTTAACTAAACTAAATCAAAGTATCATTAAATCTTAGGAAGAATGAAAAGACGTTTTGGACGGAGGTATATAAAGTGCGTAAGACAAAAGAACAAATGGGGACATCGGTGAAAGGGGCTAATGGGGAGGTAATAACAAGTAGTGGTGATGTGAGAAGGAGATAGAGTGACTATTTTGAAGGTTTAATGCATATGTTACACGATAGTGGCAGATGTAGGGTGTTTTGGTCGAGGTGGTGTAAGAAGTGAGAGGGTTAGGGAGAATGATTTGGTAAACAGAGAAGAGGTAGTAAAAGCTTTGCGGAAGATGAAAGCCGGCACGGCAGCGGGTTTGGAGGGTATTGCAGTAGAATTTATTAGAAAAAGGGGTGACTGTTTTGTTGACTGGTTGGTAAGGATATTTAATGTATGTATGACTCATCGTGAGGTGCCTGAGGATTTACAAAATACATGCATAGTGCCATTGTACAAAGGCAAAGGGGATAAAGGTGAGTGTTCAAATTACAGTAGAATATGTTTATTGAATATTACTAGGAAATTATGTGGGAGGGTATTGATTGAGAGGGTGAAGGCACGTACATGCCCTGATTGGGGAAGACCAGTGTGTTTTCAGAAGTGGTAGAGGATGTGTGGATCAGGTGTTTGCTTTGAAGAATGTATATGAGAAATTATTAGAAAAATAAATGGATTTGTATGTAGCATTTATGGATCTGGAGAAGGCATATGATAGAAATGATAGAGCTGCTATGCGGAAGGCATCAAGAATATGTGGTGTGGAAGGCAAGTTGCCAGAAGCAATGAAAAGTTTTTATCGAGAATGTAAGGCATGTGTATGAGTACGAAGAGAGGAAAGTAATCGATTCTCAGTGAATGTCGGTCTGCGGCATTGGTGTGTGATGTCTCCATGGCTGTTTAATTTGTTTATGGATGGGGTTGTTACTGAGGTGAATGGAGAAAGGGTCAAGCATGTAGTCTGTTGTGGATGAGAGGGCTTTGCAAGTGAGTCAGCTGTTGGTCGCTGATTATAAAGCGCTGGTGGCTGATTCGTGTGAGAAAGTGCAGAAGCTGGTGACTGAGTTTGGTAAAGTCTGTGAAAGAAGAAAGCGTAGAGTAAATGTGAATAAGTTCAAGGTTATTAGGTACAGTAGGGTTGGAGGACAAGTCAATTGGGAGGTAAGTTTGAATGGAGAAAAACTGGAGGAAGTGGAGTGCTTTAGATATATGGGAATGGATTTGGCTGCGGATGGAACCATGGAAGCGGAAGTGAGTCGCAGGGTAGGGTAGGGGGCGAAATTTCTGGGAGCGCTGAAAAATTTGTGGAAGACGAGAACATTATCTCGGGAAGCAAAAATGGGTATGTTTGAAGGAACAGCCGTCCCAACAATGTTATGTGGTTGCGAGGCGTGGGCTACAGATAGAGTTGTGTGGTGGAGGGTGGATGTGTTGGAAATGAGATGTTTGAGAACAATATGTGGTGTGAGGTGGTTTGATGGAGTAAGTGATGAAAGGGTAAGAGAGATGTGTGGAAATGAAAAGTGTGTTGTTGAGAGAGCAGAAGAGGGTGTTTTGATATGGTTTGGGCACATGGAGAGAATGAGTGAAGAAAGATTGACAAAGAGGACATATGTGTCAGAGGTGGAGGGAAAGAGGAGAAGTGGGAGACCAAATTGGAAATGGAAGAAGGGAGTGAAAAAGATTTTGAGCGATCGGGGCCTGAACATGCAGGAGGGTGAGAGGGTGCAAGGAATAGAGTGAATTGGAACGATGTGGTATACCAGTTTCGACGTGCTGTCAATAGATTGAACCAGGGCATATGAGGCGTCTCGGGCAAACCAGGGAAAATTTTGTGGGGCGTCGATGTGGAAAGGGAGCTGTGGTTTCGGTGCATTATACATGACAGATAGGGACTGATTGCGACGGAATGTGGCCTTTTTTGTCTTTTCTTAGCGCTACCTCGCGCGCATACGGGGGGAGGGGGTTGTCATTTCGTGTGTGGTGAGGTGGCGATGGGAATGAATAAAGGCAGCAAGTATGAATTATGTACATGTGTACATATGTATATGTCTGTGTATCTATATGTATGTTTACGTTGAAATGTATAGGTATGCATATGTGCGTATGTGGACATGTATGTATATACATGAGTATGTGGGTGGGTTGGGCCATTCTTTCGTCTGTTTCCTTGTGCTACCTCGCTAACGCGGGAGACAGCGAGAAAGTATGAAAAATACAAAAACAAATTATATATATATATATATATATATATATATATATATATATATATATATATATATATATATATATATATATATATATATATATATATATATATATGTATATATATATATATATATATATATATATATATATATATATATACATATATATATATATATATATATATATATATATATATATATATATATATATATATATATATATATATATATATATATATATATATATGTATGTATGTATGTATCATTTGGCTTGTGTGATGGTTCAAGTAAGTCGTACTCATAGGTGATCTCATCCTCTCTCTTCTGATACCGACTCCCTTTATCTTGGTTAGCTTTCTGTCGACATAAGACAGGCGTTGACAATAATGACAGAGCTGTCAATCACATTTTAATACGCGCGTTATTTAGCTTATGGTCTCACTAGTCCTGTGGTCTTTAACATCTTCCCATTGTCCTCAACCTTTTTATAACCTACTTACTTGCCAGCGAGGTATCTGACCTCTACTATCTAATTTTCTCCCTCCAGTCTCTTCATGAGCTCCTCCGTATGATAATCGTACAATGCTGTCTGGTCTTTCTCATCTGCCTCTGAATCTCAGCATCTTCCACACCTACTGTGGTTATTGGCTTCATCTGAACATCTGGTTATCGGCGTTTACATCAAATATATTCCTTTCGATAATTTATTGTGGTTGTTGGTCACAGGCGACGCTTTGGTCTTCTGCTTGACTCTCTTCATGTCTTACTCTAGTTGGTAGAATTAAACGCTCGAGAACACATAAGTATGTAGTACCCTCAAGTCTTATTTCTTCACTTCTTACTCTAGCTCACAGGTCTCATGTGGTCGTCTTTTCCTTGGCATGTACAGCTGAGTATTAGCCTTTTCACGACCTGCTTTGATTGATGGCCTCTTATTTTCGTCTGTTTAACAGAATGTCCCATCTGGCCTGAGCCTCTTCGTGGCCGACTCTGGCTGATAGTGTAACGTGGATTACAGGAGCTTCGTGTCTTCCTCTAGACCTCACTCCCTTCATACCTGCTCGAGTCGAATGATCCTCTTAATGATGTATCCTGAATTACTTTGGCTGTCTCATATTGAACTGTTTATAATCATAATAGTAATGAGAATGATTAGTTGACCTTCACGACAATACAAAAATTAGGTCTAGATATATAGTGTAGTAACCTGGACCACTGAGTCAGTAGTATGCAGTGCAGTAACCTGGACCAACGTGTCGGTAGTATGTAGTGGAGTAACCTGGACCACTGAGTCAGTAGTATGCAGTGCAGTAACCTGGACCAACGTGTCAGTAGTATGTAGTGGAGTAACCTGGACCACTGATTCAGTGGTCTTTCATAAGAGGTCTGAATTTTCATAGTTTAAGTTGATTATGAGAACGCATTCAGCATGTATTACCGTTGTATCTAAATATTCTGGAGCGAGGGTTCTTAGCTTGTGTTTCAAAGGCCATTTTCCAGGTGGTCCACAACAAACAAAAATGAATCCAAGTATTGTGTTTGATCTGCCAAGAGTCTGCAGATAACCAGTAAACCACCATCATTTCTCCTCACCCCTCAGGTTTCTACGTACATCAATAACTTCGTAAGTTGTTGGTATATTTCATGACTCATCTAAATCCCGTAGTAAAAACTGTTGTAGTCGTTGAGAATATCTACTTCATTTTTGCGGAAATTACAGATAAGCTACTGACGAAAATAACAGTAGGACTAGTATATACACCTCATGCTCAGACTCTAGAGGTAGACGAAAGATTTGATGATCAGTTAGCAGAAATCTGCAGTGAATGAGATTCTATCATAGTAGGAGATCTTAATATACCGGTAACTAAATGAAGAAATCCATTTCCAGTAGTTCCGGCAGCGAACTATACTTAAATTTGCTTGATATTGTCCTAATCCAATTAGTCGAGAAACCTACTAGCGACGAAAATATATTAGATATAGATCTAACTAGAAATAAAGATCTCGTTCATAATGCTGAAGTTGGAGAAAAGTTTGGTGCAAAAAATCACCGACAAATTCCTTTTCATGTCGTTTTTAACACTGTATGTAATTTTGGTCATAATGACGGTCGCGAAAAAAAACCCGACAATTAATGTGTATATCTTGCATGATTTTCGCCTGGCTCTGGAAGGCAAACCTGGGATGATATGGTCCATGAGAATGACTTGACCTTAGCTTAAAGAAGCTTTAGTAGAACCATTTAGAGGACTTCCACTTAATAAACGATTCTCGGCATGTATTTGGACGAAATCTCTCAAGTCTGACAAATCTATTTGATTTCGTTAATGATATAATCAACCTGCATGACGAAAGTAACGCAGTGATATTAGCTACCTAGACTGATAAAAAGCTTTTGATAAGGTTCCGCATCAAATATTGCCAGCAAAACTTAAGTCACATGGCTTAGCTGGGATTGTACTTCACTGGATAAGAACTTCGTTGACTGGCCGTACACAAAGAGTTGTTATTAATGGTCAAACCTTAGAATGGTTAGACGTAACAAGTGGAGTGCCACAAGGATTAATCTTGGAAGCGGTTCTCTTTTTCATGTATATTAATGATATCGATAATGGGCTGCATTGAAAATATCAAAATTCCCTGATGATACAAAGCTCGCAAATATATTTGCAAATGAACTTGAGCATCTACAGCTTCAACCTTCTTAGACAAATTGATGGAATGGGTTCATAGGTGTCAAATGAATGTTAATAAGTTCAGAATTTTACATATTGATAGTAAAAACGGAAAGGCAAGCTACAGTATAAACTCTGTTGAATTGCAAAAGGGAATAATAATATCTGGTGACGTAAAACCAGGTAGATAGTGAACAGAAGCAGTGAAAAGAACAACAAAGTTTCTTAGATTCATAGGTAGGGCCTCCGCGCTAAATTAAGTTCAAGGAAATCATCTTTATCATTTACAGTTCATTGGCTCATCCCTGTCTTGAATATTGTGTTCAGTTTTGTCACCCTACTTAAAAAAAAGTAGACAGAATGTAGAGTACACAGCGTAGAGCTTCCAAGATGAATCCCTGACCGAGAACCAATCTTACGTAAGCATCTTTACACGACTTGAATCTATTTAGCTTAGAAAAGAAAATGCTAAGATGTGACCTGACAAAAGTATTCACGTTATTAAAGACTTTGATAACCTTGATTTGTTAAGCTGTAAACGACTTTATTCGTCTGATTTTCCTCGTAATGATAAATACAAACTCGTGGGCAAACGTTATATCCAGAATTAGGCGAAGTACATTTTCTTCAACGGGATTTTTTATCGTATGGAACAATCTCCCAGTTTCAGTAAGTAATTAATAGATACTTTGCTTCAGGTCCATGACTTACATTATTTACGCCTCCTTAGTCATAGTGCCAATTTGCAGGCTATTTTCTTTGTTATTTGCATGCCTTCTAACTTTTACCACACTAATTTCTGAGTTTCTGATATCTTACACTATCACAAGCAGCCTCGAAAGGGTCCAGTGGACTGTTACTGTTTGAATTCCTTTGTATTCCTTTGTATACGCTCCTCATTTCAGTAAGCGATAATCTTAGCAACTACATCTACACTCTGAAGAAAGCTTCAGAGAGCAAGAAGACGACGCCTAAGAGGTCCATGTGCAAGGAAAGGTTCAGAATCTTTGGTTTAAGGATATACTATCAAGTGAGCAAAAGTGAAGTAGGGTATTCTCAATGACTTTCACCTTATAAACATAATGATTGATTTTTGCATAGAATGGTTGAAAATCGAGGGTGAGATAATTTGATGATAAACGCAAGCAAATGCATTCTAAAAAGGGAATCAGAAGTGGGAATAAAAAGGGACTTACATGGTGATGTAAAGGGGCGAAGAATGTTTCTTACTTCGAGATAAAAGATTCAGTATCGACTTGACATCGTACATGTTACTGGTACAATGTCCCAGAACAGTGGGGGTACCTCGTACGTGATGGATCTTTGTGTCTGAAAGGTGTTCATATTTGGTAGACGTAATGTTCTTGTCGCACTGATGACCCTGTTGTTTCCATTGTATGCTTCGGGTATATTAGCAGTCTATCTATTCTCTTGATCATAAAGGGTCTGTAGCATTTATTTTCAGATTTAAACACCTTTAATGTCTCATGGTAGATTGTCGTGGCTGTCTGGTTTTTGGCATCTGCCTTTGATTTTTACCTAATGTACCCCAGCTGATTGATTGCTTTACGAAATGGATTTCTTCTTCGAATCTTCCTGTGGCGTCTCAGCATCATTGTCAACTAAGGTGATGGTTTCACATAGTCTTATTTCCTTTAATAGCTACCCTTCTCTTGGCTTAAGTCCTCTTGGCCGACTCTGGAAGAGTTCCCAACAAATCAATTATCTGAATATCACATCAGGATCTATAATGATAACTCCGTGGTCCCGGATTCCTTTTAAGGAATAAACCTATATAGATAAGATAGATATCAAATTTTGCCAACAGTAGTAATAAAAAAACAAATGAAGACTTATTTTCTTTAGATAACAATGATGATCACAATCATATACATACAATAAACTGAAGATAAACATGTTATCCATTACATCCTTTCTCGTCCTGCTTGTTTGTCACCCCAACACAATCCCTACCCGCCATCCCCTTTTCTCTCTACTGTCTATGGGTCACCCACACCAGCACTCCTACACACACCACCTCCATTATTCCACAGCGGGAAGCCCAACCCACTAAGGCTAATGACCACAACATTCATTTCACTCTCCATTACGCCCAGGTCGACCGTCCCAGATCCTGTGTAAACAAATATCTTATGGACTCAAGACTGCTTCGCATATAGCAAGCATCCTCAAGGATAAATTGTTATACCTAACAATATGGTGCCAATATACAATCATCTCCAAAAATAGTGTCAGTCCTATTTGTAAAAGCAATATAATCCACGAATAATCTTTCATTTTTCACGGGATAAAACTCGTTGATTTCTTCATAAACAAACGCTACAGCAAACACTGTGAATAAACAATAACTCTTTACAAATGAGACGGACCTAAAAGCAGGTATAGAGTGGGATCTACAATAATCAAGAATTAGATTAAAAAATGTCCTTCAATCATCGCAGGAAAAGAGTACAGTATTCTCAGGCAGCACATTACCACCATAGCTCACATTGTGAATCAATTTAAAATTCATACATCTTTGGTAACTCAATATCTAAAGGAGAAAATAAACCAAGGTCCAAATAAACCCCGGGGATACAGCCATTACGACCTGGGGAAGGCCTCATGAAAACAAACCATAATAACAATCTTTGTTCAGCAGTGATCTAAGATAAACAGTGTCCAGGATCTTCCCTGAGACAACCGCCCCTCCCTCCACCTCCCCTCTGACACGTATGACTGATGACCCGACACATTAGGAGCCATCATAATGCTCGGTAGTTCAAGTCCGTGCTGACCCCGTCACCTCCCTCGGCCGCACCTGCCGGGCTACAGCTGCACTTGTTCCTATGCTTGCCTCCCCGTTACTTTCTCTGGGATCAGAGATATATCTTTACTGTCTTCGTTAGCCTTAGAATGGATATAAGTATATATATATATATATATATATATATATATATATATATATATATATATATATATATATATATATATTTATTTATTTATTTTGCTTTGCTTTGTCGCTGTCTCCCGCGTTTGCGAGGTAGCGCAAGGAAACAGAAGAAAGAAATGGCCCAACCCACCCCCATACACATGTATATACATACACGTCCACACACGCAAATATACACACCCATACATCTCAATGTACACATATATACACACACACAGACGCATACATATATACCCATGCACACAATTCACACTGTCTGCCTTTATTCATTCCCATCGCCACCTCCCACACATTTCCACTTACAACACTGAACACCCCATGTATACCAATTATTCCCTCAACTGCCACATTACTCACCTTTGCATTCAAATCACCCATCACTATAACCCGGTTTTGTGCATCAAAACCACTAACACACTCATTCAGCTGCTCCCAAAACACTTGCCTCTCATGATCTTTCTTCTCATGCCCAGGTGCATATGCACCAATAATCACCCATCTCTCTCCATCAACTTTCAGTTTTACCCATATTAATCGAGAATTTACTTTCTTACATTCTATCACATACTCCCACAACTCCTGTTTCAGGAGTACTGCTACTCTTTCCCTTGCTCTTGTCCTCTCACTAACCCCTGACTTTACTCCCAAGACATTCCCAAACCACTCTTCCCCTTTACTCCTGAGCTTCGTTTCACTCATAGCCAAAACATCCAGGTTCCTTTCCTCAAACATACTACCTATCTCTCCTTTTTTCACATCTTGGTTACATCCACACAGAATTAGACACCCCATTCTGAGTCTACGAGGAGGATGAGCACTCCCCGCGTGACTCCTTCTTCTGTTTCCCATTTATAGAAAGTTGAAATACAATCAGGGGAGGATTTCTGGCCCACCGCTCCCGTCCCCTCTAGTCGCCTTCTACGACACGTGAGGAATGCGTGGGAAGTATTCTTTCACCCCTATCCTCAGGGATAATATGTATATATATATATATATATATATATATATATATATATATATATATATATATATATATATATATACACATATATACATACATATACACACATACACACATATACACACACACATATATATATTTATATATATATATATATATATATATATATATATATATATATATATATATATATATATATATATATATATATATATATATATATATATTATATATGTATATATATATATATATATATATATATATATATATATATATATATATATATATATATATATATATATATATATATATATATATATATATATATATATATATATATATATTTATATATATATATATATATATATTGTTGAGTATTAGTGAAAGAGAAGAGAGAGGCATTTGGACGATTTTTGCAGGGAAAAATTGCAATTGAGTGGGAGATGTATAAAAGAAAGAGACAGGAGGTCAAGAGAAAGGTGCAAGAGGTGAAAAAAAGGGCAAATGAGAGTTGGGGTGAGAGAGTATCATTAAATTTTAGGGAGAATAAAAAGATGTTCTGGAAGGAGGTAAATAAAGTCCGTAAGACAAGGGAGCAAATGGGAACTTCAGTGAAGGGCGCAAATGGGGAGGTGATAACAAGTAGTGGTGATGTGAGAGGGAGATGGAGTGAGTATTTTGAAGGTTTGTTGAATGTGTTTGATGATAGAGTGGCAGATATAGGGTGTTTTGGTCGAGGTGGTGTGCAAAGTGAGAGGGTTAGGGAAAATGATGTGGTAAACAGAGAAGAGGTAGTGAAAGCTTTGCGGAAGATGAAAGCCGGCAAGGCAGCAGGTTTGGATGGTATTGCAGTGGAATTTATTAAAAAAGGGCGTGACTGTATTGTTGACTGGTTGGTAAGGTTATTTAATGTATGTATGACTCATGGTGAGGTGCCTGAGGATTGGCGGAATGCGTGCATAGTGCCATTGTACAAAGGCAAAGGGGATAAGAGTGAGTGCTCAAATTACAGAGGTATAAGTTTGTTGAGTATTCCTGGTAAATTATATGGGAGGGTATTGATTGAGAGGGTGAAGGCAAGTACAGAGCATCAGATTGGGGAAGAGCAGTGTGGTTTCAGAAGTGGTAGAGGATGTGTGGATCAGGTGTTTGCTTTGAAGAATGTATGTGAGAAATACTTAGAAAAGCAAATGGATTTGTATGTAGCATTTATGGATCTGGAGAAGGCATATGATAGAGTTGATAGAGATGCTCTGTGGAAGGTATTAAGAATATATCTTGTGGGAGGAAAGTTGTTAGAAGCAGTGAAAAGTTTTTATCGAGGATGTAAGGCATGTGTACGTGTAGCAAGAGAGGAAAGTGATTGGTTCTCAGTGAATGTAGGTTTGCGGCAGGGGTGTTTGATGTCTCCATGGTTGTTTAATTTGTTTATGGATGGGGTTGTTAGGGAGGTAAATGCAAGAGTTTTGGAAAGAGGGGCAAGTATGAAGTCTGTTGGGGATGAGAGAGCTTGGGAAGTGAGTCAGTTGTTGTTCGCTGATGATACAGCGCTGGTGGCGGATTCATGTGAGAAACTGCAGAAGCTGGTGACTGAGTTTGGTAAAGTGTGTGGAAGAAGAAAGTTAAGAGTAAATGTGAATAAGAGCAAGGTTATTAGGTACAGTAGGGTTGAGGGTCAAGTCAATTGGGAGGTGAGTTTGAATGGAGAAAAACTGGAGGAAGTGAAGTGTTTTAGATATCTGGGAGTGGATCTGTCAGCGGATGGAACCATGGAAGCGGAAGTGGATCATAGGGTGGGGGAGGGGGCGAAAATTCTGGGGGCCTTGAAGAATGTGTGGAAGTCGAGAACATTATCTCGGAAAGCAAAAATGGGTATGTTTGAAGGAATAGTGGTTCCAACAATGTTGTATGGTTGTGAGGCGTGGGCTATGGATAGAGTTGTGCGCAGGAGGATGGATGTGCTGGAAATGAGATGTTTGAGGACAATGTGTGGTGTGAGGTGGTTTGATCGAGTGAGTAACGTAAGGGTAAGAGAGATGTGTGGAAATAAAAAGAGCGTGGTTGAGAGAGCAGAAGAGGGTGTTTTCAAGTGGTTTGGGCACATGGAGAGAATGAGTGAGGAAAGATTGACCAAGAGGATATATGTGTCGGAGGTGGAGGGAACGAGGAGAAGAGGGAGACCAAATTGGAGGTGGAAAGATGGAGTGAAAAAGATTTTGTGTGATCGGGGCCTGAACATGCAGGAGGGTGAAAGGAGGGCAAGGAATAGAGTGAATTGGAGCGATGTGGTATACCGGGGTTGACGTGCTGTCAGTGGATTGAATCAAGGCATGTGAAGCGTCTGGGGTAAACCATGGAAAGCTGTGTAGGTATGTATATTTGCGTGTGTGGACGTATGTATATACATGTGTATGGTGGGGGGGTTGGGCCATTTCTTTCGTCTGTTTCCTTGCGCTACCTCGCAAACGCGGGAGACAGCGACAAAGTATAATAAGTATAATAATATAAATATATATATATATATATATATATATATATATATATATATATATATATATATATATATATATATATATATATATATATACACATATATACATACATATACACACATACACACATATACACACACACATATATATATATATATATATATATATACATATGAAAAAATGTAAGAAATAATTTAGAAAACTGAAACTTCTAGCTTGAAATGAAATGAAAAATGAATGTCACATAATGGTTCAACCGCCGGCTATGGAAAGGGGAAATGTATTATTTATTTACACAAACGTCAATAGTAGTTTTCATCAATTTAACCACTGTATCATACTGCCTGGTCCACTTCTCTTATCTTGAACTGGAATATTGGCTTATGATGTTTCTCAATTTTGTTCATTACACAAAGTACAAACATATCTTGGTTACATGAGGGTAGGTAGTTGGTCATCCGCCATAATATATATATATATATATATATATATATATATATATATATATATATATATATATATATATATATATATTTATTTTGCTTTGTCGCTGTCTCCCGCGTTTGCGAGGTAGCGCAAGGAAACAGACGAAAGAAGTTGCCCAACCCACCCCCATACACAATTTATATACACACACGTCCACACACGCAAATATACACACCCATACATCTCAATGTACATATATATATATACACACACACAGACACCTACATATATACCCATGCACACAATTCACACTGTCTGCCTTTATTCATTCCCATCGCCACCTCGCCACACATGGAATACCATCCTCCTCCCCCCTCATGTGTGCGAGGTAGCACTGGGAAAAGACAACAAAGGCCCCATTCGTTCACACTCAGTCTCTAGCTTTCATGCAATAATGCCCGAAACCACAGCTCCCTTTCCACATTAAGGCCCCACACAACTTTCCATGGTTTACCCCAGACGCTTCACATGCCCTGATTCAATTCACTGACAGCACGTCAACCCCGGTATACCACATCGATCCAATTCACTCTATTCCTTGCCCGCCTTTCACCCTCCTGCATGTTCAGGCCCCGATCACACAAAATCTTTTTCGCTCCATCTTTCCTCCTCCAATTTGGTCTCCCACTTCTCCTCGTTCCCTCCACCTCCGACACATATATCCTCTTGGTCAATCTTTCCTCACCTATTCTCTCCATGTGCCCAAACCATTTCAAAACACCCTCTTCTGCTCTCTCAACCACGCTCTTTTTATTTCCACACATCTCTCTTACCCTTACATTACTTACTCGATCAAACCACCTCACACCGCACATTGTCCTCAAACATCTCATTTCCAGCACATCCACCCTCCTGCGCACAACTCTATCCATAGCCCACGCCTCGCAGCCATACAACATTGTTGGAACTACTATTCCTTCAAACATACCCATTTTTGCTTTCCGAGATAATGTTCTCGACTTCCACACATTCTACAAGGCTCCCAGGACTTTCGCCCCCTCCCACACCCTATGATTCACTTCCGCTTCCATGGTTCCATCCGCTGCCAAATCCACTCCCAGATATCTGAAACACTTTACTTCCTCCAGTTTTTCTCCATTCAAACTTACCTCCCAATTGACTTGACCCTCAACCCAACTGTACCTAATAACCTTGCTCTTATTCACATTTACTCTTAACTTTCTTCTTTCACATACTACCAAACTCAGTCACCAGCTTCTGCAGTTTCTCACATGAATCAGCCACCAGCGCTGTATCATCAGCGAACAACAACTGACTCACTTCCCAAGCTCTCTCATCCACAACAGACTTCATACTTGCCCCTCTTTCCAAAACTCTTGCATTCACCTCCCTAACAACCCCATCCATAAACAAATTAAACAACCAAGGAGACATCACACACCCCTGCCGCAAACCTACATTCACTAAGAACCAATCACTTTCCTCTCTTCCTACACGTACACATGCCTTACATCCTGGATAAAAACTTTTCACTGGTTCTAACAACTTGCCTCCCACACCATATATTCTTAATACCTTCCACAGATCATCTCTATCAACTCTATCATATATCATATATATATATATATATATATATATATATATATATATATATATATATATATATATATATATATATATATATATATATATATATATTGATACAGTGGTGAAATTGATGAGAACTGCTATTGACGTTTGTGTGAATAAATTGTACATTTCCTTTTCCATAGCCAGAGGTTGAACCATTATGTGACATTCATTTTTTTCATTCATTTCAAGCTAAAAGTTTGTTTTCTAAATTGTTTCTTACATTTTTCATATGTATATATATGTATGTGTGTGTGTGTGTGTGTATGTGCGTATGTGTGTGTATGTGTGTGTGTGTGTATATGTATATATATATGTATATTATCCCTGGGGATAGGGGTGAAAGAATACTTCCCACGTATTCCTCGCGTGTCGTAGAAAGCGACTAGAGGGGACGGGAGCGGGGGGCCGGAAATCCTCCCCTCCTTGTATTAACTTTCTAAAATGGGAAACAGAAGAAGGAGTCACGCGGGGAGTGATCATCCTCCTCGAAGGCTCAGAGTGGGGTGCCTAAATGTGTGTGGATGTAACCAAGATGTGAAAAAAGGAGATTAGGTAGTATGTTTGAGGAAAGGAACCTGGATGTTTTGGCTCTGAGTGAAACGAAGCTCAAGGGTAAAGGGGAAGAGTGGTTTGGAAATGTCTGGGGAGTGAAGTCAGGGGTTAGTGAGAGGACAAGAGCAAGGGAAGGAGTAGCAATACTCCTGAAACAGGAGTTGTGGGAGTATGTGATAGAATGTAAGAAAGTAAATTCTCGATTAATATGGGTAAAATTGAAAGTTGATGGAGAGAGGTGGGTGATTATTGGTGCATATGCACCTGGGCATGAGAAGAAAGATCATGAGAGGCAAGTGTTTTGGGAGCAGCTGAATGAGTGTGTTAGCGGTTTTGATGCACGAGACCGGGTTATAGTGATGGGTGATTTGAATGCAAAGGTGAGTAATGTGGCAGTTGAGGGAATAATTGGTATGCATGGGGTGTTCAGTGTTGTAAATGGAAATGGTGAAGAGCTTGTAGATTTATGTGCTGAAAAAGGACTGATGATTGGGAATACCTGGTTTAAAAAGCGAGATATACATAAGTATACTTATGTAAGTAGGAGAGATGGCCAGAGAGCGTTATTGGATTACGTGTTAATTGACAGGCGTGCGAAAGAGAGACTTTTGGATGTTAATGTGCTGAGAGGTGCAACTGGAGGGATGTCTGATCATTATCTTGTGGAGGCTAAGGTGAAGATTAGTATGGGTTTTCAGAAAAGAGGAGTGAATGTTGGGGTGAAGAAGGTGGTGAGAGTAAGTGAGCTTGGGAAGGAGACCTGTGTGGGGAAGTACCAGGAGAGACTGTGTACAGAATGGAAAAAGGTGAGAACAATGGAAGTAAGGGGAGTGGGGGAGGAATGGGATGTATTTAGGGAATCAGTGATGGATTGCGCAAAAGATGCTTGTGGCATGAGAAGAGTGGGAGGTGGGCTGTTTAGAAAGGGTAGTGAGTGGTGGGATGAAGAAGTAAGAGTATTAGTGAAAGAGAAGAGAGAGGCATTTGGACGATTTTTGCAGGGAAAAAATGCAATTGAGTGGGAGAAGTATAAAAGAAAGAGACAGGAGGTCAAGAGAAAGGTGCAAGAGGTGAAAAAAAGGGCAAATGAGAGTTGGGGTGAGAGACTATCAGTAAATTTTAGGGAGAATAAAAAGATGTTCTGGAAGGAGGTAAATAGGGTGCGTAAGACAAGGGAGCAAATGGGAACTTCAGTGAAGGGCGTAAATGGGGAGGTGATAACAAGTAGTGGTGATGTGAGAAGGAGATGGAATGAGTATTTTGAAGGTTTGTTGAATGTGTCTGATGACAGAGTGGCAGATATAGGGTGTTTTGGTCGAGGTGGTGTGCAAAGTGAGAGGGTTAGGGAAAATGATTTGGTAAACAGAGAAGAGGTAGTAAAAGCTTTGCGGAAGATGAAAGCCGGCAAGGCAGCAGGTTTGGATGGTATTGCAGTGGAATTTATTAAAAAAGGGGGTGACTGTATTGTTGACTGGTTGGTAAGGTTATTTAATGTATGTATGACTCATGGTGAGGTGCCTGAGGATTGGCGGAATGCGTGCATAGTGCCATTGTACAAAGGCAAAGGGGATAAGAGTGAGTGCTCAAATTACAGAGGTATAAGTTTGTTGAGTATTCCTGGTAAATTATATGGGAGGGTATTGATTGAGAGGGTGAAGGCATGTACAGAGCATCAGATTGGGGAAGAGCAGTGCGGTTTCAGAAGTGGTAGAGGATGTGTGGATCAGGTGTTTGCTTTGAAGAATGTATGTGAGAAATACTTAGAAAAGCAAATGGATTTGTATGTAGCATTTATGGATCTGGAGAAGGCATATGATAGAGTTGATAGAGATGCTCTGTGGAAGGTATTAAGAATATATGGTGTGGGAGGCAAGTTGTTAGAAGCAGTGAAAAGTTTTTATCGAGGATGTAAGGCATGTGTACGTGTAGGAAGAGAGGAAAGTGATTGGTTCTCAGTGAATGTAGGTTTGCGGCAGGGGTGTGTGATGTCTCCATGGTTGTTTAATTTGTTTATGGATGGGGTTGTTAGGGAGGTAAATGCAAGAGTCTGGAAAGAGGGGCAAGTATGAAGTCTGTTGGGGATGAGAGAGCTTGGGAAGTGAGTCAGTTGTTGTTCGCTGATGATACAGCGCTGGTGGCTGATTCATGTGAGAAACTGCAGAAGCTGGTGACTGAGTTTGGTAAAGTGTGTGGAAGAAGAAAGTTAAGAGTAAATGTGAATAAGAGCAAGGTTATTAGGTACAGTAGGGTTGAGGGTCAAGTCAATTGGGAGGTGAGTTTGAATGGAGAAAAACTGGAGGAAGTGAAGTGTTTTAGATATCTGGGAGTGGATCTGTCAGCGGATGGAACCATGGAAGCGGAAGTGGATCATAGGGTGGGGGAGGGGGCGAAAATTTTGGGAGCCTTGAAAAATGTGTGGAAGTCGAGAACATTATCTCGGAAAGCAAAAATGGGTATGTTTGAAGGAATAGTGGTTCCAACAATGTTGTATGGTTGCGAGGCGTGGGCTATGGATAGAGTTGTGCGCAGGAGGATGGATGTGCTGGAAATGAGATGTTTGAGGACAATGTGTGGTGTGAGGTGGTTTGATCGAGTAAGTAACGTAAGGGTAAGAGAGATGTGTGGAAATAAAAAGAGCGTGGTTGAGAGAGCAGAAGAGGGTGTTTTGAAATGGTTTGGGCACATGGAGAGAATGAGTGAGGAAAGATTGACCAAGAGGATATATGTGTCGGAGGTGGAGGGAACGAGGAGAAGAGGGAGACCAAATTGGAGGTGGAAAGATGGAGTGAAAAAGATTTTGTGTGATCGGGGCCTGAACATGCAGGAGGGTGAAAGGAGGGCAAGGAATAGAGTGAATTGGAGCGATGTGGTATACAGGGGTTGACGTGCTGTCAGTGGATTGAATCAAGGCATGTGAAGCGTCTGGGGTAAACCATGGAAAGCTGTGTAGGTATGTATATTTGCGTGTGTGGACGTGTGTATGTACATGTGTATGGGGGGGGGGGGTTGGGCCATTTCTTTCGTCTGTTTCCTTGCGCTACCTCGCAAACGCGGGAGACAGCGACAAAGTATAAAAAAAAAAAAAAATATAAATATATATATATATATATATATATATATATATATATATATATATATATATATATATATATATATATATATATATATACACATATATACATACATATACACACATACACACATATACACACACACAAATATATATATATATGTATATATATATATATATATATATATATATATATATATATATATATATATATATACATATGAAAAAATGTAAGAAATAATTTAGAAAACTGAAACTTCTAGCTTGAAATGAAATGAAAAATGAATGTCACATAATGGTTCAACCGCCGGCTATGGAAAAGGGAAATGTATTATTTATTTACACAAACGTCAATAGTAGTTTTCATCAATTTAACCACTGTATCATACTGCCTGGTCCACTTCTCTTATCTTGAACTGGAATATTGGCTTATGATGTTTCTCAATTTTGTTCATTACACAAAGTACAAACATATCTTGGTTACATGAGGGTAGGTAGTTGGTCATCCGCCATAATATATATATATATATATATATATATATATATATATATATATATATATATATATATATATATATATATATATATATATATATATTTATTTTGCTTTGTCGCTGTCTCCCGCGTTTGCGAGGTAGCGCAAGGAAACAGACGAAAGAAGTTGCCCAACCCACCCCCATACACAATTTATATACACACACGTCCACACACGCAAATATACACACCCATACATCTCAATGTACATATATATATATACACACACACACACAAACATACATATATACCCATGCACACAATTCACACTGTCTGCCTTTATTCATTCCCATCGCCACCTCGCCACACATGGAATACCATCCTCCTCCCCCCTCATGTGTGCGAGGTAGCACTAGGAAAAGACAACAAAGGCCCCATTCGTTCACACTCACTCTCTAGCTTTCATGCAATAATGCCCGAAACCACAGCTCCCTTTCCACATCCAGGCCCCACACAACTTTCCATGGTTTACCCCAGACGCTTCACATGCCCTGATTCAATTCACTGACAGCACGTCAACCCCGGTATACCACATCGATCCAATTCACTCTATTCCTTGCCCACCTTTCACCCTCCTGCATGTTCAGGCCCCGATCACACAAAATCTTTTTCGCTCCATCTTTCCTCCTCCAATTTGGTCTCCCACTTCTCCTCGTTCCCTCCACCTCCGACACATATATCCTCTTGGTCAATCTTTCCTCACCTATTCTCTCCATGTGCCCAAACCATTTCAAAACACCCTCTTCTCCTCTCTCAACCACGCTCTTTTTATTTCCACACATCTCTCTTACCCTTACATTACTTACTCGATCAAACCACCTCACACCGCACATTGTCCTCAAACATCTCATTTCCAGCACATCCACCCTCCTGCGCACAACTCTATCCATAGCCCACGCCTCGCAAGCCATACAACATTGTTGGAACTACTGTTCCTTCAAACATACCCATTTTTGCTTTCCGAGATAATGTTCTCGACTTCCACACATTCTACAAGGCTCCCAGGACTTTCGCCCCCTCCCACACCCTATGATTCACTTCCGCTTCCATGGTTCCATCCGCTGCCAAATCCACTCCCAGATATCTGAAACACTTTACTTCCTCCAGTTTTTCTCCATTCAAACTTACCTCCCAATTGACTTGACCCTCAACCCAACTGTACCTAATAACCTTGCTCTTATTCACATTTACTCTTAACTTTCTTCTTTCACATACTACCAAACTCAGTCACCAGCTTCTGCAGTTTCTCACATGAATCAGCCACCAGCGCTGTGTCATCAGCGAACAACAACTGACTCACTTCCCAAGCTCTCTCATCCACAACAGACTTCATACTTGCCCCTCTTTCCAAAACTCTTGCATTCACCTCCCTAACAACCCCATCCATAAACAAATTAAACAACCATGGA
The DNA here is from genome assembly GCF_036320965.1 of Panulirus ornatus. NCBI lineage: Eukaryota > Metazoa > Arthropoda > Malacostraca > Decapoda > Palinuridae > Panulirus > Panulirus ornatus. The sequence continues at coordinate 38,859,258 of NC_092236.1, forward strand.
GACATCACACACCCCTGCCGCAAACCTACATTCACTAAGAACCAATCACTTTCCTCTCTTCCTACACGTACACATGCCTTACATCCTGGATAAAAACTTTTCACTGGTTCTAACAACTTGCCTCCCACACCATATATTCTTAATACTTTCCACAGATCATCTCTATCAACTCTATCATATATCATATATATATATATATATATATATATATATATATATATATATATATATATATATATATATATATATATATATATATATATATATATATATATATATATATATATTGATACAGTGGTGAAATTGATGAGAACTGCTATTGACGTTTGTGTGAATAAATTGTACATTTCATTTTCCATAGCCAGAGGTTGAACCATTATGTGACGTTCATTTTTTTCATTCATTTCAAGCTAAAAGTTTGTTTTCTAAATTGTTTCTTACATTTTTCATATGTATATATATGTATGTGTGTGTGTGTGTGTGTATGTGCGTATGTGTGTGTATGTGTGTGTGTGTGTATATGTATATATATATGTATATTATCCCTGGGGATAGGGGTGAAAGAATACTTCCCACGTATTCCTCGCGTGTCGTAGAAAGCGACTAGAGGGGACGGGAGCGGGGGGCCGGAAATCCTCCCCTCCTTGTATTAACTTTCTAAAATGGGAAACAGAAGAAGGAGTCACGCGGGGAGTGATCATCCTCCTCGAAGGCTCAGAGTGGGGTGCCTAAATGTGTGTGGATGTAACCAAGATGTGAAAAAAGGAGAGGTAGGTAGTATGTTTGAGGAAAGGAACCTGGATGTTTTGGCTCTGAGTGAAACGAAGCTCAAGGGTAAAGGGGAAGAGTGGTTTGGAAATGTCTGGGGAGTGAAGTCAGGGGTTAGTGAGAGGACAAGAGCAAGGGAAGGAGTAGCAATACTCCTGAAACAGGAGTTGTGGGAGTATGTGATAGAATGTAAGAAAGTAAATTCTCGATTAATATGGGTAAAATTGAAAGTTGATGGAGAGAGGTGGGTGATTATTGGTGCATATGCACCTGGGCATGAGAAGAAAGATCATGAGAGGCAAGTGTTTTGGGAGCAGCTGAATGAGTGTGTTAGCGGTTTTGATGCACGAGACCGGGTTATAGTGATGGGTGATTTGAATGCAAAGGTGAGTAATGTGGCAGTTGAGGGAATAATTGGTATGCATGGGGTGTTCAGAGCTTGTAGATTTATGTGCTGAAAAAGGACTGATGATTGGGAATACCTGGTTTAAAAAGCGAGATATACATAAGTATACGTATCTAAGTAGGAGAGATGGCCAGAGAGCGTTATTGGATTACGTGTTAATTGACAGGCGTGCGAAAGAGAGACTTTTGGATGTTAATGTGCTGAGAGGTGCAACTGGAGGGATGTCTGATCATTATCTTGTGGAGGCTAAGGTGAAGATTAGTATGGGTTTTCAGAAAAGAGGAGTGAATGTTGGGGTGAAGAAGGTGGTGAGAGTAAGTGAGCTTGGGAAGGAGACCTGTGTGGGGAAGTACCAGGAGAGACTGTGTACAGAATGGAAAAAGGTGAGAACAATGGAAGTAAGGGGAGTGGGGGAGGAATGTGATGTATTTAGGGAATCAGTGATGGATTGCGCAAAAGATGCTTGTGGCATGAGAAGAGTGGGAGGTGGGCTGTTTAGAAAGGGTAGTGAGTGGTGGGATGAAGAAGTAAGAGTATCAGTGAAAGAGAAGAGAGAGGCATTTGGACGATTTTTGCAGGGAAAAAATGCAATTGAGTGGGAGAAGTATAAAAGAAAGAGACAGGAGGTCAAGAGAAAGGTGCAAGAGGTGAAAAAAAGGGCAAATGAGAGTTGGGGTGAGAGACTATCAGTAAATTTTAGGGAGAATAAAAAGATGTTCTGGAAGGAGGTAAATAGGGTGCGTAAGACAAGGGAGCAAATGGGAACTTCAGTGAAGGGCGTAAATGGGGAGGTGATAACAAGTAGTGGTGATGTGAGAAGGAGATGGAATGAGTATTTTGAAGGTTTGTTGAATGTGTCTGATGACAGAGTGGCAGATATAGGGTGTTTTGGTCGAGGTGGTGTGCAAAGTGAGAGGGTTAGGGAAAATGATTTGGTAAACAGAGAAGAGGTAGTAAAAGCTTTGCGGAAGATGAAAGCCGGCAAGGCAGCAGGTTTGGATGGTATTGCAGTGGAATTTATTAAAAAAGGGGGTGACTGTATTGTTGACTGGTTGGTAAGGTTATTTAATGTATGTATGACTCATGGTGAGGTGCCTGAGGATTGGCGGAATGCGTGCATAGTGCCATTGTACAAAGGCAAAGGGGATAAGAGTGAGTGCTCAAATTACAGAGGTATAAGTTTGTTGAGTATTCCTGGTAAATTATATGGGAGGGTATTGATTGAGAGGGTGAAGGCATGTACAGAGCATCAGATTGGGGAAGAGCAGTGCGGTTTCAGAAGTGGTAGAGGATGTGTGGATCAGGTGTTTGCTTTGAAGAATGTATGTGAGAAATACTTAGAAAAGCAAATGGATTTGTATGTAGCATTTATGGATCTGGAGAAGGCATATGATAGAGTTGATAGAGATGCTCTGTGGAAGGTATTAAGAATATATGGTGTGGGAGGCAAGTTGTTAGAAGCAGTGAAAAGTTTTTATCGAGGATGTAAGGCATGTGTACTTGTAGGAAGAGAGGAAAGTGATTGGTTCTCAGTGAATGTAGGTTTGTGGCAGGGGTGTGTGATGTCTCCATGGTTGTTTAATTTGTTTATGGATGTGGTTGTTAGGGAGGTAAATGCAAGAGTCCTGGAAAGAGGGGCAAGTATGAAGTCTGTTGGGGATGAGAGAGCTTGGGAAGTGAGTCAGTTGTTGTTCGCTGATGATACAGCGCTGGTGGCTGATTCATGTGAGAAACTGCAGAAGCTGGTGACTGAGTTTGGTAAAGTGTGTGGAAGAAGAAAGTTAAGAGTAAATGTGAATAAGAGCAAGGTTATTAGGTACAGTAGGGTTGAGGGTCAAGTCAATTGGGAGGTGAGTTTGAATGGAGAAAAACTGGAGGAAGTGAAGTGTTTTAGATATCTGGGAGTGGATCTGTCAGCGGATGGAACCATGGAAGCGGAAGTGGATCATAGGGTGGGGGAGGGGGCGAAAATTTTGGGAGCCTTGAAAAATGTGTGGAAGTCGAGAACATTATCTCGGAAAGCAAAAATGGGTATGTTTGAAGGAATAGTGGTTCCAACAATGTTGTATGGTTGCGAGGCGTGGGCTATGGATAGAGTTGTGCGCAGGAGGATGGATGTGCTGGAAATGAGATGTTTGAGGACAATGTGTGGTGTGAGGTGGTTTGATCGAGTAAGTAACGTAAGGGTAAGAGAGATGTGTGGAAATAAAAAGAGCGTGGTTGAGAGAGCAGAAGAGGGTGTTTTGAAATGGTTTGGGCACATGGAGAGAATGAGTGAGGAAAGATTGACCAAGAGGATATATGTGTCGGAGGTGGAGGGAACGAGGAGAAGAGGGAGACCAAATTGGTGTTGGAAAGATGGAGTGAAAAAGATTTTGTGTGATCGGGGCCTGAACATGCAGGAGGGTGAAAGGAGGGCAAGGAATAGAGTGAATTGGAGCGATGTGGTATACAGGGGTTGACGTGCTGTCAGTGGAGTGAATCAAGGCATGTGAAGCGTCTGGGGTAAACCATGGAAAGCTGTGTAGGTATGTATATTTGCGTGTGTGGACGTGTGTATGTACATGTGTATGGGGGGGGGGGGGGGGGATTGGGCCATTTCTTTCGTCTGTTTCCTTGCGCTACCTCGCAAACGCGGGAGACAGCGACAAAGTATAAAAAAAAAAAAAAAATATATATATATATATATATATATATATATATATATATATATATATATATATATATATATATATATATATATATATATATATATATATATATATATATATATATATATATACATATATATATATATATATATATATATATATATATATATATATATATATATATATATATATATATATATATATATATATATATATATATAGATATATATATATGATATATGATAGAGTTGAGGTGGTGTGAGGTGGTTTGATCGAGTAAGTAACGTAAGGGTAAGAGAGATGTGTGGAAATAAAAAGAGCGTGGTTGAGAGAGCAGAAGAGGGTGTTTTGAATGGTTTGGGCACATGGAGAGAATGAGTGAGGAAAGATTGACCAAGAGGATATATGTGTCGGAGGTGGAGGGAACGAGGAGAAGAGGGAGACCAAATTGGAGGTGGAAAGATGGAGTGAAAAGGATTTTGTGTGATCGGGGCCTGAACATGCAGGAGGGTGAAAGGAGGGCAAGGAATAGAGTGAATTGGAGCGATGTGGTATACAGGGGTTGACGTGCTGTCAGTGGATTGAATCAAGGCATGTGAAGCGTCCGGGGTAAACCATGGAAAGCTGTGTAGGTATGTATATTTGCGTGTGTGGACGTGTGTATGTACATGTGTATGGGGGGGGGGTTGGGCCATTTCTTTCGTCTGTTTCCTTGCGCTACCTTGCAACCGCGGGAGACAGCGACGAGGTATATAAAAAAAAAAAAAAAAAAGAAAAAAAAAAAAATATATATATATATATATATATATATATATATATATATATATATATATATTGTTTTGGACAATCACATGTTTACCAAATGGCGTCCTAGCTTCATCTCATCGATGTATATCAACTGACTGTTATATTTCTCTCTTGTGTCTCCCCTGGTGATGTGAATATTACACTAAAGTTCACTTGGGAACTTTTCGTGTTTCATTTTCCCCGTGGACTCATAGGAATATCTTGATCACTCGCAAAATTGTGATCCTTTCCAATATATATATATATATATATATATATATGGAGCATTTCTTTATCTAAATATTCCATTTTGTTCATGAAAGGACACAGCTCGACAAGCTGTCTTCCATTTTCATTTACTCACGACACCCCTTGTCCGCACGTATACCCTCAAGTAACAAATCACACACTCTTGCATTCAAATTCTTCAACACAAGGGCTTGATCTCTTATACATTGGAACAGAATTACCGAAGCACTCACTTAACTCCGCCCAAAGGATCCTTTCTCTTCCTTACTGTTTTCGCTATCCGTTCATAACCCCTGACTGTCACCCACTTCTTGTAGACTCTTTTCATTCTCATGTACTTCAGTCTTGAATTCACTTCGGATATCTATCTAACACATTCCAACAACTCAGCCCTCACCAGAGACGCCATCTCCTTCGCGCTCGTCCTCATAGTAACTATAGACTTTAAATCACGGGCATTCCCTTGCTATTCCTTCCCCTTTCTCTTCCAGAAAGTTTCACTCAGAACCAGTATATCCACTTTCTTGCACCACCTATATCTCTCCCTTCTTTTCATCGTGGCTGCATTCACACATATGCAGACTTCCCAGTGTGAGACTTCTGCGAGCAATTTTTGCATGGTAATTCTGTTTCTTTCTTCTTTTGGAAAGCGAAAGTACGACGAGGCAAGGGCTTCCGCCCCTATTATTCGCGTCTTACGAGAGGCAGGAGATATGCAGGTAGTTTTCTTACTCCTTCCCAGGAATAAAAAAGAACTTGCGATTTCAAATGAAGAAGAATGTTATATTTAAAAGATGAAAAGAAATTTTGTGGTTGCGGACTTAGTTCCAGAAACTCACGTGTATATGAAGCAAAGAAGAAAACACAGACATGAGCCAGGGATGGAAAACATGATAGCCACTGTGTCTATGACGCAAGCGCCTCTGTCATTACTCTCAAAAACACCCGAGCAGTGCTGCCTTCCTGGTTCGTGCCTGTCTGCCACGTACCACTGTTCAAGAACAATGTGGAGATCAAGAAAATTTTTATTAAAAACATATCATATTTTGACGACTGTCGTGTTGACCGGCTTTACGATCAGTATCAAAAGTTATTTAAAAAGTTCCAGAGTCAAATCAACTTCTAAGAATCTGGACATATTCTAGTTTCAAAACGCAAAAATGACAGGAGCCAAGAATTTCAAAACGTCACAACGGCGCTAGAACGACAATCCCTTAAGTTAGCAAAGAAATCATTTTATAGAGTTGAGCCCAAACCTCCCATTCACACCAAGAATCTTTTAGTTCTCCCTTTAAATAATAATTTCACTTTGCTTCCCATGTTGCTTAAATCCTTTAATGTAAATGTTGCCTTTAGCAGCAATAATACTATAAAGAATATCTTAATCAGGAATTCACATGAAAATTCTCTTGGTTGCATCTATAAAGTTCCTTGTGGAAACTGTGATAAATTTTATGTTGGTCAGACTGGTAAGGATCTTTCTCTTAGACTTAAGCAACATAAATATAGTATGAGAACGGGACAAGAATCAAATGCCTTGTTTAATCATGTTAAAAACTATGATCATTGAATTGACTGGAGTAACGCCATCTCAGTTGTTAACTCTAACTCTATTACCAACAGAAATATCATTGAATCTTCTATTATTAAATACACAAAGAATTGTAATCTTAATATTAGTGATGGTCTGTACAAATTAGATAACTTTATTGTTGATAAGATTTGTAAAATAATAAGTTTATGAACGCTCATTGTATGTTTTGACAATCACATGTTTACCAAATGGCGTCCTAGCTTCGTCTCTTCGATGTATATCAACTGACTGTTATATTCCTCTCTTGTGTCTCCCCTGATGATATGATTATTACACGAAAGTGCACTTGGGAACTTTTCGTGTTTCATTTTCCCCATGGACTTACAGGAATATCTTGATCACGCGCAAAATTGTGATCCTTTCCAACAGGAAGGCGGGAAGTCGGACTTGCCGAAGAAAAGACAAAATTGTTTCACCGAATAACGTGGGAAAGATCATCTCTAATTCTATAAAGAAGTGAGCAGCAAGCAGCCACCGAGCACGAAGGCACTACCATCCGTGTATTGGGAGCGCAAGGACGGCGGCGCAGAGCCAGCAGCACTTCAGTGGCAGTCAAGTTTCCCTCCTTGAGCCAGGTGCACGAAACCGCTTCGGGTGAACATGCTTGGACGTGGTGGTACAAGTAGTTGCACGGATTGTGATCCTCGCTTTGGTTACCAGAATATTCTTCCGCCCACCAGTGATGCTACTACTTTTGTAAATTAAGAACCATTGCAACACAAACCTCGCCAGGTGGTAGAGTGACCCGCAGTGTATCGAGACAGACTTCCCCAGAACTTTTTTAAAGGGGAAGTAAATGTTTATAGTTGTGTTACTGGAGTGATAGTTTTCATACATGGTGCTCTGACAAGAAAAAAGTGAAATTGGAAAAGAATGTAGCTTAGACATTGAAGCTTATTCTTTCATTGAAATGTGAACAAAGGGAGCATTTTTCAAAGTGATAGAGGTGGGAAGCAAAAAGGTGTTTTTCATGAATGTACTGGGAAAGTTGAGGTCCAGATAAACTTTTGGTCTGTCAAGGCTTTATTATGGCGGATGATCAACTACCTACCCTCATGTATCCAAGATATGGTTGTACTTTGTGTAATGAAGACAATTGAGAAACATCATAAGCCAATATTCCAGTTTCATGATAAGAGAAGTGGACCAGGCAGTATGATACATTGGTTAAATTGATGAAAACTCCTATTGACGTTTGTGTAAATAAATTATACATTTCCCTTTTCCATAGCCAGAGGTTGAACCATTATGTGACATTCATTTTTCATTTCATTTCAAGCTAGAAGTTTCAGTTTTCTAAATCATTTCTTATATTTTTCATGTATATATATATACATTTATGTGTGTGTATATGTGTGCATATATATATATATATATATATATATATATATATATATATATATATATATATATATATATATATATATATATATATTATTTATTTATTTATTCATTTTGCTTTGTCGTTGTCTCCCGCGTTTGCGAGGTAGCGCAAGGAAACAGACGAAAGAAATGGCCCAACCCATCCCCATACACAAATATATACACAAACACGTCCACACGTCAACCCCGGTATACCACACCGATCCAATTCTCTCTATTCCTTGCTCTCCTTTCACCCTCCTGCATGTTCGGCCCCCGATCAAACAAAATCTTTTTCACTCCATCTTTCCACCTACAATTTGGTCTCCCACTTCTCCTCGTTCCCTCCACCTCCGACACATATATCCTCTTGGTCAATCTTTCCTCACTCATTCTCTCCATGTGCCCAAACCATTTCAAAACACCCTCTTCTGCTCTCTCAACCACGCTCTTTTTATTTCCACACATCTCTCTTACCCTTACATTACTTACTCGATCAAACCATCTCACACCGCACATTGTCTCAAACATCTCATTTCCAGCACATCCACCCTCCTGCGCACAACTCTATCCATAGCCCACGTCTCGCAACCGTACAACATTGTTGGAACCACTATTCCTTCAAACATACCCATTTTTGCTTTCCGAGATAATGTTCTCGACTTCCACACATTCTTCAAGGCTCCCAGGATTTTCGCCCCCTCCCCCACCCTATGATTCACTTCCGCTTCCATGGTTCCATCCGCTGCCAAATCCACTCCCAGATATCTAAAACACTTTACTTCCTCCAGTTTTTCTCCATTCAAACTTACCTCCCAACTGACTTGACCCTCAACCCTACTGTACCTAATAACCTTGCTCTTATTCACATTTACTCTTAACTTTCTTCTTTCACACTTTACCAAACTCAGTCACCAGCTTCTGCAGTTTCTCACATGAATCAGCCACCAGCGCTGTATCATCAGCGAACAACAACTGACTCACTTCCCAAGCTCTCTCATCCAAAACAGACTTCATACTTGCCCCTCTTTCCAGAACTCTAGCATTCACCTCCCTAACAACACCATTCATAAACAAATCAAACAACCATGGAGACATCACACACCCCTGCCGCAAACCTACATTCACTGAGAACCAATCACTTTCCTCTCTTCCTACATATACACATGCCTTACATCCTCGATAAAAACTTTTCACTGCTTCTAACAACTTGCCTCCCACACCATATATTCTTAATACCTTCCACAGATCATCTCTATCAACTCTATCATATGCCTTCTCCAGATCCATAAATGCTACATACAAATCCATTTGCTTTTCTAAGTATTTCTCACATACATTCTTCAAAGCAAACACCTGATCCACACATCCTCTACCACTTCTGAAACCACACTGCTCTTCCTCAATCTGATGCTCTGTACATGCCTTCACCCTCTCAATCAATACCCTCCCATATAATTTACCAGGAATACTCAACAAACTTATACCTCTGTAATTTGAGCACTCACTCTTATCCCCTTTGCCTTTGTACAATGGCACTATGCACGCATTCCGCCAATCCTCAGGCACCTCACCATGAGTCATACATATATTAAATAACCTTACCAACCAGTCAACAATACAGTCACCCCCTTTTTTAATAGATTCCACCGCAATACCATCCAAACCTGCTGCCTTGCCGGCTTTCATCTTCCGCAAAGCTTTTACTACCTCTTCTCTGTTTAACAAATCATTTTCCCTAACCCTCTCACTTTGCACACCACCTCGACCAAAACACCCTATATCTGCCACTCTATCATCAAACACATTCAACAAACCTTCAAAATACTCAATCCATCTTCTCACATCACCACTGCTTGTTATCACCTCCCCATTTGCGCCCTTCACTGAAATTCCCATTTGCTCCCTTGTCTTACGCACTTTATTTACCTCCTTCCAGAACATCTTTTTATTCTCCCTAAAATTTAATGCTACTCTCACCCCAACTCTCATTTGCCCTCTTTTTCACCTCTTGCACCTTTCTCTTGACCTCCTGCCTCTTCCTTTTATACATCTCCCACTCAATTGCATTTTTTCCCTGCAAAAATCGTCCAAATAGATATATATATTTATCCCTGGGGATAGTGGAGAAAGAATACTTCCCACGTATTCCCTGCGTGTCGTAGAAGGCGACTAAAAGGGGAGGTAGCGGGTGGCTGGAGATCCTCCCCTCTCGTTTTTTTTTTTTTCAATTTTCCGAAAGAAGGAACAGAGAAGGGGGCAGGTGAGGATATTCCCTGAAAGGCCCAGTCCTCTGTTCTTAACGCTACCTCGCTAATGCGGGAAATGGCGAATAGTATGAAAGAAAGATATATATATATTATCCCTGGGGATGGGTTGAAAGAATACTTCCCACGCATTCCTCACGTGTCGTAGAAGGCGACTAGAGGGGACGGGAGCGGGGGGGGCCAGAAATCCTCCCCTCCTTGTATTTTAACTTTCTAAAAATGGGAAACAGAAGGAGTCACGCGGGGAGTGCTCATCCTCCTCGTAGACTCATATTGGGGTGTCTGAATGTGTGTGGATGTAACCAAGATGTGAAAAAAGGAGAGATAGGGTGTGTATGTTTGAGGAGAGGAACCTGGATGTTTTGGCTCTGAGTGAAACGAAGCTCAAGGGTAAAGGGGAAGAGTGGTTTGGGAATGTCTTGGGAGTAAAGTCAGAGGTTAGTGAGAGGACAAGAGCAAGGGAAGGAGTTGCAGTACTCCTGAAACAGGAGTTGTGGGAGTATTTGATAGAATGTAAGAAAGTAAATTCTCGATTAATATGGGTAAAACTGAAAGTTGATGGAGAGATATGGGTGATTATTGGTGCATATGCAATTGGGCATGAGAAGAAAGATCATGAGAGGCAAGTGTTTTGGGAGCAGCTGAATGAGTGTGTTAGTGGTTTTGATGCACGAGACCGGGTTATAGTGATGGGTGATTTGAATGCAAAGGTGAGTAATGTGGTAGTTGAGGGAATAATTGGTATACATGGGGTGTTCAGTGTTGTAAATGGAAATGGTGAAGAGCTTGTAGATTTATGTGCTGAAAAAGGACTGGTGATTGGGAATACCTGGTTTAAAAAGCGAGATATACATAAGTATACGTATGTAAGTAGGAGAGTGGTATACCGGGGCTGACGTGCTGTCAGTGGATTGAATCAAGGCATGTGAAGCGTCTGGGGTAAACCATGGAAAGCTGTGTAGGTATGTATATTTGCGTGTGTGGACGTATGTATATACATGGGTATGGGGGGGGGTTGGGCCATTTCTTTCGTCTGTTTCCTTGCGCTACCTCGCAAACGCGGGAGACAGCGACAAAGTATAAAAAAAAAAGAAAAAAAAGTAGGAGAGATGGCCAGAGAGCGTTATTGGATTAAGTGTTAATTGACAGGCGCGCGAAAGAGAGACTTTTGGATGTAAATGTGCTGAGAGGTGCAACTGGAGGGATGTCTGATCATTATCTTGTGGAGGTTAAGGTGAAGATTTGTATGGGTTTTCTGAAAAGAAGAGTGAATGTTGGGATGAAGAGGGTGGTGAGAGTAAGTGAGCTTGAGAAGGAGACTTGTGAGAGGAATTACCAGGAGACACTGAGTACAGAATGGAGAAAAATGAGAACAATGGAAGTAAGGGGAGTGGGGGAGAAATGGGATGTATTTAGGGAGTCAGTGATGGATTGCGCAAAAGATGCTTGTGGCATGAGAAGCGTGGGAGGTAGGTTGATTAGAAAGGGTAGTGAGTGGTTGGATGAAGAAGTAAGATTATTAGTGAAAGAGAAGAGAGAGGCATTTGGACGATTTTTGCAGGGAAAAAATGCAATTGAGTGGGATATGTATAAAAGAAAGAGACAGGAGGTCAAGAGAAAGGTGTAAGAGGTGAAAAAGAGGGCAAATGAGAGTTGGGGTGAGAGAGTATCGTTAAATTTTATGGAGAATAAAAAGATGTTCTGGAAGGAGGTAAATAAAGTGCGTAAGACAAGGGAGCAAATGGGAACTTCAGTGAAGGGCGCTAATGGGGGGGTGATAACAAGTAGTGGTGATGTGGGAAGGAGATGGAGTGAGTATTTTGAAGGTTTGTTGAATGTGTTTGATGATAGAGTGGCAGATATAGGGTGTTTTAGTCGAGGTGGTGTGCAAAGTGAGAGGGTTAGGGAAAATAATTTGGTAACCAGAGAAGAGGTAGTAAAAGCTTTCCGGAAGATGAAAGACGGCAAGGCAGCAGGTTTGGATGGTATTGCAGTGGAATCTATGAAAAAAGGGGGTGACTGTATTGTTGACTGGTTGGTAAGGTTATTTAATGTATGTATGACTCATGGTGAGGTGCCTGAGGATTGGTGGAATGCGTGCATATTGCCATTGTACAAAGACAAATGGGATAAGAGTGAGTGCTCAAATTATAGAGGTATAAGTTTGTTGAGTATTCCTGGTAAATTATATGGGAGGGTATTGATTGAGAGGGTGAAGGCATGTACACAGCATCAGATTGAGGAAGAGCAGTGTGGTTTCAGAAGTGGTAGAGGATGTGTGGATCAGGTGTTTGCTTTGAAGAATGTATGTGAGAAATACTTAGAAAAGCAAATGGATTTGTATGTAGCATTTATGGATCTGGAGAAGGCATATGATAGAGTTGATAGAGATGCTCTGTGGAAGGTATTAAGACTATATGGTGTGGGAGGCAAGTTGTTAGAAGCAGTGAAAAGTTTTTATCGAGGATGTAAGGGATGTGTACGTGTAGGAAGAGAGGAATGCCATTGGTTCTCAGTGAATGTAGGTTTGCGGCAGAGGTGTGTGATGTCTCCATGGTTGTTTAATTTGTTTGTCATTTCCAGCACATCCACCCTCCTGCGCACAACTCTATCCATAACCAACGCCTCGTAACCATACAACATTGTTGGAACCACTATTCCTTTAAACATACCCATTTTTGCTTTCCGAGATAATATCCTCGACTTCCACACATTCTTCAAGGCTCCCAGAATTTTCGCCCCCTCCCCCACCCTATGATTCACTTCCGCTTCCACGGTTCCATCCGCTGCCAAATCCTCTCCCAGATATCTAAAACACTTTACTTCCTCCATTTTTCTCCATTCAAACTTACCTCCCAATTGACTTGACCCTCAACCCTACTATACCTAATAACCTTGCTCTTATTCACATTTACTCTTAACTTTCTTCTTTCACACACTTTACCAAACTCAGTCACCAGCTTCTGCAGTTTCTCATATGAATCAGCCACAAGCGCTGTATCATCAGCGCGGGAGGGTGGATGTGCTGGAAATGAGATGTTTGACGACAATGTGTGGTGTGAGGTGGTTTGATCGAGTAAGTAATGTAAGGGTAACAGAGGTGTGTGGAAATAAAAAGAGCGTGGTTGAGAGAGCAGACGAGGGTGTTTTGAAATGGTTTTGGCACATGGAGAGAATGAGTGAGGAAAGATTGACCAAGAGGATATATGTGTCGGAGGTGGAGGGAACGAGGAGAAGTGGGAGACCAAATTGGAGGTGGAAAGATGGAGTGAAAAAGATTTTGAGTGTTCGGGGCCTGAACATGCAGGAGGGTGAAAGGCGGGCAAGGAACAGAGTGAATTGGATCGATGTGGTATACCGGGGTTGACGTGCTGTCAGTGGATTGAATCAGGGCATGTGAAGCGTCTGGGTTAAACCATGGAAAGTTGTGTGGGGCCTGGATGTGGAAAGGGAGCTGTGGTTTCGGGAATTATTGCATGACAGCTAGAGGCTGAGTGTGAACGAATGGGGCCTGTCTTTTCCTAGCGCTACCTCGCACCCATCATGAGGGGGGAGGGGGATGGTATTCTGTGTGTGGCGATGTGGCGATGGGAATGAATAAAGGCAGAGAGTGTGAATTGTGTGCCTGGGTATATATGTATGTGTCTGTGTATGTATATATATGTGTACATTGAGATGTATAGGTATGTATATTTGCGTGTGTGGACGTGTATGTATATACATGTGTATTGGGGGTGGGTTGGGCCATTTCTTTCTTTTGTTTCATTGCGCTACCTCGCAACCGCGGGAGACAGCGACAAAGCAAAATGAAAAATAAAAAATGTAGGATATATATATATATATATATATATATATATATATATATATATAGTATATATATATATATATATATAGTATATATATATATATATATATATATATATATATATATATATATATATATATAGTATATATATAAATATATATATATAGTATATATATATATATATATATATATATATATATATATATATATATATATATATATATATATATATATATATATGTATATATATATATATATATATATGTGTATATATATATATATATATATATATATATATATATATATATATATATATATATATATATATATATATATATATATATATATATATATATATTTTTCTTTTTTTTTTTTTTATACTTTGTCGCTGTCTCCCGCGCCTGCGAGGTAGCGCAAGGAAACAGACGAAAGAAATGGCCCAACCCCCCATACACACGTACATACACACGTCCACACACGCAAATATACATACCTACACAGCTTTCCATGGTTTACCCCAGACGCTTCACATGCCTTGATTCAATCCACTGACAGCACGTCAACCCCTGTATACCACATCGCTCCAATTCACTCTATTCCTTGCCCTCCTTTCACCCTCCTGCATGTTCAGGCCCCGATCACACAAAATCTTTTTCACTCCATCTTTCCACCTCCAATTTGGTCTCCCTCTTCTCCTCGTTCCGTCCACCTCCGACACATATATCCTCTTGGTCAATCTTTCCTCACTCATTCTCTCCATGTGCCCAAACCATTTCAAAACACCCTCTTCTGCTCTCTCAACCACGCTCTATTTATTTCCACACATCTCTCTTACCCTTACGTTACTTACTCGATCAAACCACCTCACACCACACATTGTCCTCAAACATCTCATTTCCAGCACATCCATCCTCCTGCGCACAACTCTATCCATAGCCCACGCCTCGCAACCATACAACATTGTTGGAACCACTATTCCTTCAAACATACCCATTTTTGCTTTCCGAGATAATGTTCTCGATTTCCACACATTTTTCAAGGCTCCCAAAATTTTCGCCCCCTCCCCCACCCTATGATCCACTTCCGCTTCCATGGTTCCATCCGCTGACAGATCCACTCCCAGATATCTAAAACACTTCACTTCCTCCAGTTTTTCTCCATTCAAACTCACCTCCCAATTGACTTGACCCTCAACCCTACTGTACCTAATAACCTTGCTCTTATTCACATTTACTCTTAACTTTCTTCTTCCACACACTTTACCAAACTCAGTCACCAGCTTCTGCAGTTTCTCACATGAATCAGCCACCAGCGCTGTATCATCAGCGAACAACAACTGACTCACTTCCCAAGCTCTCTCATCCCCAACAGACTTCATACTTGCCCCTCTTTCCAGGACTCTTGCATTTACCTCCCTAACAACCCCATCCATAAACAAATTAAACAACCATGAAGACATCACACACCCCTGCCGCAAACCTACATTCACTGAGAACCAATCACTTTCCTCTCTTCCTACACGTACACATGCCTTACATCCTCGATAAAAACTTTTCACTGCTTCTAACAACTTGCCTCCCACACCATATATTCTTAATACCTTCCACAGAGCATCTCTATCAACTCTATCATATGCCTTCTCCAGATCCATAAATGCTACATACAAATCCATTTGCTTTTCTAAGTATTTCTCACATACATTCTTCAAAGCAAACACCTGATCCACACATCCTCTACCACTTCTGAAACCGCACTGCTCTTCCCCAATCTGATGCTCTGTACATGCCTTCACCCTCTCAATCAATACCCTCCCATATAATTTACCAGGAATACTCAACAAACTTATACCTCTGTAATTTGAGCACTCACTCTTATCCCCTTTGCCTTTGTACAATGGCACTATGCACGCATTCCGCCAATCCTCAGGCACCTCACCATGAGTCATACATACATTAAATAACCTTACCAACCAGTCAACAATACAGTCACCCCCTTTTTTAATAAATTCCACTGCAATACCATCCAAACCTGCTGCCTTGCCGGCTTTCATCTTCCGCAAAGCTTTTACTACCTCTTCTCTGTTTACCAAATCATTTTCCCCAACCCTCTCACTTTGCACACCACCTCGACCAAAACACCCTATATCTGCCACTCTGTCATCAGACACATTCAACAAACCTTCGAAATACTCACTCCATCTCCTTCTCACATCACCACTACTTGTTATCACCTCCCCATTTACGCCCTTCACTGAAGTTCCCATTTGCTCCCTTGTCTTACGCACCCTATTTACCTCCTTCCAGAACATCTTTTTATTCTCCCTAAAATTTACTGATAGTCTCTCACCCCAACTCTCATTTGCCCTTTTTTTCACCTCTTGCACCTTTCTCTTGACCTCCTGTCTCTTTCTTTTATACTTCTCCCACTCAATTGCATTTTTTCCCTGCAAAAATCGTCCAAATGCCTCTCTCTTCTCTTTCACTAATACTCTTACTTCTTCATCCCACCACTCACTACCCTTTCTAAACAGCCCACCTCCCACTCTTCTCATGCCACAAGCATCTTTTGCGCAATCCATCACTGATTCCCTAAATACATCCCATTCCTCCCCCACTCCCCTTACTTCCATTGTTCTCACCTTTTTCCATTCTGTACACAGTCTCTCCTGGTACTTCCCCACACAGGTCTCCTTCCCAAGCTCACTTACTCTCACCACCTTCTTCACCCCAACATTCACTCCTCTTTTCTGAAAACCCATACTAATCTTCACCTTAGCCTCCACAAGATAATGATCAGACATCCCTCCAGTTGCACCTCTCAGCACATTAACATCCAAAAGTCTCTCTTTCGCACGCCTGTCAATTAACACGTAATCCAATAACGCTCTCTGGCCATCTCTCCTACTTACATAAGTATACTTATGTATATCTCGCTTTTTAAACCAGGTATTCCCAATCATCAGTCCTTTTTCAGCACATAAATCTACAAGCTCTTCACCATTTCCATTTACAACACTGAACACCCCATGCATACCAATTATTCCCTCAACTGCCACATTACTCACCTTTGCATTCAAATCACCCATCACTATAACCCGGTCTCGTGCATCAAAACCGCTAACACACTCATTCAGCTGCTCCCAAAACACTTGCCTCTCATGATCTTTCTTCTCATGCCCAGGTACATATGCACCAATAATCACCCACCTCTCTCCATCAACTTTCAATTTTACCCATATTATATATATATATATATATATATATATATATATATATATATATATATATATATATATATTCAGGTTTGCTGAATGTGTTTGATGATGGAGTGGCAGATGTGGGGTGTTTTGGTCGAGGTGGTGTGCAAAGTGAGAGGGTTGGGGAAAATGATTTGGTAAACAGAGAAGACGTAGTAAAAGCTTTGCGGAAGATGAAAGCCGGCAAGGCAGCAGGTTTGGATGGTATTGCAGTGGAATTTATTAAAAAAGGGGGTGACTGTATTGTTGACTGGTTGGTAAGGTTATTTATTGTATGTATGGCTCATGGTGTGGTGCCTGAGGATTGGCGGAATGCGTGCATAGTACCATTGTACAAAGGCAAAGGGGATAAGATTGAGTGCTCAAATTACAGAGGTATAAGTTTGTTGAGTATTCCTGGTAAATTATATGGAAGGGTATTGATTGAGAGGGTGAAGGCATGTACAGAGCATCAGATTGGGGAAGAGCAGTGTGGTTTCAGAAGTGGTAGAGGATGTGTGGATCAGGTGCTTGCTTTGGAGAATGTATGTGAGAAATACTTAGAAAAGCAAATGGATTTGTATGTAGTATTTATGGATCTGGAGAAGGCATATGATAGAGTTGATAGAGATGTTCTGTGGAAGGTATTAAGAATATATGGTGTGGGAGGCAAGTTGTTAGAAGCAGTGAAAAGTTTTTATCGAGGATGTAAGGCATGTGTACGTGTAGGAAGAGAGGAAAGTGATTGGTTCTCAGTGAATGTAGGTTTGCGGCAGGGGTGTGTGATGTCTCCATGGTTGTTTAATTTGTTTATGGATGGGGTTGTTAGGGAGGTGAATGCAAGAGTTTTGGAAAGAGGGGCAAGTATGAAGTCTGTTGGGGATGAGAGAGCTTGGGAAGTGAGTCAGTTGTTGTTCGCTGATGATACAGCGCTGGTGGCTGATTCATGTGAGAAACTGCAAAAGCTGGTGACTGAGTTTGGTAAAGTGTATGAAAGAAGAAAGTTAAGAGTAAATGTGAAGAAGATCAAGGTTATTAGGTACAGTAGGGTTGAGGGTCAAGTCAATTGGGAGGTGAGTTTGAATGGAGAAAAACTGGAGGAAGTAAAGTGTTTTAGATATCTGGGAGTGGATCTGGCAGCGGATGGAACCATGGAAGCGGAAGTGAATCATAGGGTGGGGGAGGGGGCGAAAATCCTGGGAGCCTTGAAGAATGTATGGAAGTCGAGAACATTATCTCGGAAAGCAAAAATGGGTATGTTTGAAGGAATAGTGGTTCCAACAATGTTGTATGGTTGCGAGGCGTGGGCTATGGATAGAGTGGTGAGCAGGAGGATGGATGTGCTGGAAATGAGATGTTTGAGGACAATGTGTGGTGTGAGGTGGTTTGACCGAGTAAGTAACGTAAGGGTAAGAGAGATGTGTGGAAATAAAAAGAGCGTGGTTGAGAGAGCAGAAGAGGGTGTTTTGAAATGGTATGGGCACATGGAGAGAATGAGTGAGGAAAGATTGACCAAGAGGATATATGTGTCGGAGGTGGAGAGAACGAGGAGAAGAGGGAGACCAAATTGGCGGTGGAAAGATGGAGTGAAAAAGATTTTGTATGATCGGGGCCTGAACATGCAGAAGGGTGAAAGGAGGGCAAGGAATAGAGTGAATTGGAGCGATGTGGTATACCGGGGTTGACGTGCTGTCAGTGGATTGAATCAGGGCATGTGAAGCGTCTGGGGTAAACCATGGAAAGCTGTG
The DNA here is from genome assembly GCF_036320965.1 of Panulirus ornatus. Taxonomy (NCBI): domain Eukaryota; kingdom Metazoa; phylum Arthropoda; class Malacostraca; order Decapoda; family Palinuridae; genus Panulirus; species Panulirus ornatus. The sequence continues at coordinate 38,878,129 of NC_092236.1, forward strand.
TAGGTATGTATATTTGCGTGTGTGGACGTATGTATATACATGTGTATTGGGGTGGGTTGGGCCATTTCTTTCGTGTGTTTCCTTGCGCTACCTCGCAAACGCGGGAGACAGCGACAAAGGAAAAAAAAAAAAATATATATATATATATATATATATATATATATATATATATATTTATATGAAATATATAAATATATATATATATATATATATATATATATATATATATATATATATATATATATATATATATATATATATATATATATATATATATATATATATATATATATATATATATATATATATATATATATATATATATATATATATATATATATGCCTCACGTGTCGGAGAAGGCGACTAAAGGGGACGGGAGCGGAGGGCTAAAAAAGCTCCGCTCCTTGTATTTCAACTTTCTAAACGGAAAAAAACAGAAGAATGAGTCACGCGGGGAGTGTTTATCCTCCTCGAAGGCTTAGACGGCGGTGTCTAAATGTGTGTGGATGTAACCATGATGAGAAAAAAGGAGAGATAGGTAGTATGTTTGAGGAAAGGAACCTGGATGTTTTGGCTATGAGTGAAACGAAGCTCAAGGGTAAAGGGGAAGAGTGGTTTGGGAATGTCTTAGGAGTAAAGTCAGGGGTTAGTGAGAGAACAAGAGCAAGGGAAGGAGTAGCACTACTCCTGAAACAGGAGTGGTGGGAGTCTGTGATAGAGTGTAAGAAAGTAAACTCTAGATTGATATGGGTAAAACTGAAAGTGAATGGAGAGAGATGGGTGATTATTGGTGCATATGCACCTGGGCATGAGAAGAAAGATCATGAGAGGGAAGTGTTTTTCGAGCTGCTGAGTGAGTGTGTTAGTAGTTTTGATGTACGAGACCGGGTTATAGTGCTCGGTAATTTGAATACAAACGTGAGTAATGTGGCAGTTGAGGGAATAATTGGTGTACATGGGGTGTTCAGTGTTGTAAATGGAAATGGTGAAGAGCTGTAGATTTATGTGTTGAAAAAGGACTCGTGATTGGACATTATACCTGGTTTAAAAAGAGAGATATACGTAAGTATACGTATGTTAGTAGGAGAGATGGTCAGAGAGCGTTATTGGAGTACGTGTTAATTGACAGGAGCGCTAAAGAGAGACTTCTGGATGTTAATGTGCTGAGAGGTGCAACTGGAGGGATGTCTGATCATTAACTTGTGCAGGCAAAGGTGAAGATTTGTACAGCTTTTCAGAAAAGAAGAGAGAATGTTAGGGTGAAGAGAGTGGTGGGAGTAAGTGAGCTTGGGAAGGAGAATTGTGTGAGGAAGTACCATGAGAGACTAGATACAGAATGGAAAACGGTGAGAACAAAGGAGGTAAGGGGAGTGGGGGAGGAATGGGACGTATTTAGGGAAACAGTGATGGCTTGTTCAAAAGATGCTTGTGGTATGAGAAGCGTGGGAGGTGGCAGATTAGAAAGGGTAATGAGTGGTGCGATGAAGAAGTAAGATTATTAGTGAAAGAGAAGAGGGAGGCATATGAACGATTATTGCACGGAGATAATGCAAATGACTGGGAGATTTATAAAAGAAAGAGGCAGGAAGTTAAGAGAAAGGTGCAAGAGGCGAAAAAGAGGGCAAATGAGAGTTGGGGTGAGAGAGAATCATTAAATTCTAGGGAGAAAAAAAAGATATTTTGGAAGGAGGTAAATAAAATGCGTAAAACAAGGGATCAAATGCGAACATCAGTGAAGGGGCCTAATGGGGAGGTGATAATAAGTAGTGGTGATGTGAGGAGATGGAGTGGGTATTTTGAAGGTTTGATGAATGTGTTTGATGATAGAGCGGCAGATGTAGGGTGTTTTGGTCGAGGTGGTGTACAAAGTGAGAGTGTTAGGGAGAATGATTTGGTAAACAGCGAAGAGGTAGTAAAAGCTTTCCCGAAGATAAAAGCTGTGTAATCTATCAAAATGCAGTGGAATTTATTAAGAAAGGGGTGACTGTATTGTTGATTGGTTGGTAAGGTTATCTAATGTATGAATGACTAATGGTGAGGTGACTGAGGACTGGCAGAATGCTTGCATAGTGCCATTGTACAAAGGCAAAGGGGATAAGAGTGAGTGCTCAAATTACAGAGGTATAAGTTTTTTGGGTATTCCTGGGAAATTATATGGGAGGGTATTGATTGAGAGGGTGAAGGCATTAACAAAGCATCAGATTGGGGAAGAGCAGTGTGGTTTGAGAAGTGGTAGAGGATGTGTGGATCAGGTGTTTGCTTTGAAGAATGTATGAGAAAAATACTTAGAAAAACAAATGGATTTATAGATAGCATTTATGGATCTGGATAAGGCATATGATAGAGTTGACAGAGATGCTCTGTGGAAAGTATTAAGAATATATGGTGTGGGAGGCAAGTTGCTAAAAGCAGTGAAATTTTTTTATTGAGGGTGTAAGGCATGTGTACGTGTAAGAAGAGAGGAAAGTGACTGGTTCTCAGTGAATGTTGGTTTGAAGCAGGGGTGTGTGATGTCTCCATTTTTGTTTAATTTCTTTATGGAGGTGAATGCAAGAGTTTTGGAACGAAGGGCAAGTATGCAGTCGGTTGAGGATGAGAGGGCTTGGGGAGTGAGTCAGTTGTTGTTCGCTGATGATACAGCGTTGGTGGCTGATTCGGGTGGGAAGCTACAGAAGCTGGTGACTGAGTTTGTTAAAGTTTGTGAAAGAAGAAAGCTGAGAGTAAATGTGAATAAGAGCAAGGTTATAACGTATAGTAGGGTTGAGGGACAGGTCAATTGGGAAGTAAGTTTTAATGGAGAAAAACTGGAAGTAGTGAAGTGTTTTCGATATCTGGGAGTGGTTTTGGCAGCGGATGGAACCATGGAAGCGGAAGTGAATCATAGGGTGGGGAGGGGTCGAAAGTTCTGGGAGCATTGAAAAATGTGTGGAAGTCGAGAGCGTTATCTTGGAAAGCAAAAATGGGTATGTTTGAAGGAATAGTGGTTCCAACAGTGTTATATGGTTGCGAGGTGTGGGGTATGCCATGATAGAGTTGTGCGGAGGGTGGATGAGATGTCTGATGACAATATGTGGCGTGAGGTGGTTTGATCGAGTAAGTAGTGAAAGGGTAAGAGAGATGTGTGGTAATAAAAAGAGTGTGGTTGAGAAAGCAGAAGAGGGTGTTTTGAAATGGTTTGATCACATGGAGAGAATGAGTGAGGAAAGATTGACCAAGAGGATATATGTGTCAGATAGGTATGTATATGTGCTGTGTGTGGACATGTATGTATATACATGTGTATGTGGGTGGGTTGGGCCATTCTTTCGTCTGTTTTCTTGCGCTACCTAGCTAACGCGGGAGACAGCGACAAAACAAAATAATAAATGAATAAATATTTGCAACAGTTATATATATCCCTCTCACGAAAACCACTGTATAGCACACCAATAACCCTCGGTCAAGCATTACAACTGCGCCGTTGTCTCACATTTCACATGTCAGCAACCGTTGTCGCTGATCTCCCTTTTCACAACGCATACAGCACTGATAGCTGATCTTGAAGTGTGCTCCTTAAGTCATATATACCGATTACAATCCACTCCCCAGACGTGCACGAGTTACGCTTTCCCGTCTGCTTTCTAAACACCACTAACCTCTTAAATATAACAAACTTCACGATATCACTAGACCCATCATCCCTTAGAGTTAACGTTCACCTTGATAACGCTGAGCACAAACCCCGCAATTGTCTGGAACTCACACCATAGACACAAAGCCAACATTACCACAATCCTAGACCTTTAGTTCCGCTCAGTAGATGTGACTTGTCCTGGGGAAGAAAATTTGGTCAGTTTTCTTTATCATTTCTAATATAATGTTTTTGTTACCTTACTGTAGGTGTTAGCTTCATATAATCAAAATGCTTTATAGATACTCGGTCACACATTGAAGGCAAAACAGCCGTAATAAAGTTGTAACGCTTTTGGTTTGAGATTTTCAAGGAGCTCTTTAGCTATATGTGTACGTATGATGTTGCAGTAGTTGCCTTTAAACTCTCAACAACTCAACTGACAGGTTATGGGAGTGACACAATACTACTCCTTTGAGATTTATACATGGATATCCTAAGAGCATATGTGAAAGAGTCATGTAGACTCGTGCGCCTACAAGATTTTGTGACTTACAGTGTTCGATTGGTGTCATGCTTCACAGATTCAGGTCGTTCCTTAGGATGATATTCCGGTTCCTACAGAGATAACACTAATTACAACTGACCGCTTGCTTCACGGGCATCGGTGTATGTATCTAGACCTGTGTTATGTCCCACAGCAGCACAGAGCTACTCTGTGTCATAGTTAATTCTATGATACTGAATCTTAGCCGCCTTGATTTCCATGGCATCCTGTGTAATACAGTGAATACGTGACTGGGAAATGTTACACATGTTTCTGATGAACTTTAACATGACTTTGACGGAATAATTGTTTGTGAGCAGCAGAGAGTATTGGTCCCACGAGGGCAGTTCTGAAGGGAGCAGCGACCAATTTTAAGGATGAATCATGGGGCAGGATGTCTGGGATGAAAGGTGGAATAGTAAATGAATAAGGAAATTGGGGAAGGAGGAAGACAAGAAGAAATGTTCTAGGAGGAAGAATAGAAAGGACAAAGGAAAAAAAGAGATAGGATAGATAGGAATGATAATAGAGGGGTGCGGAATAGGATAGTAGAGAATGGATAGAAGGAAGAAAAACAGAGGAAAACAAGATGAAAATAGAGAGAGATGGAGTGGAGGGGAAGGAGCGGAAAGCTGAAGGGATGAGAGGTAGGAGGGGAGGAGGAGAGGCAGGAAGGAGAGATGTGTAAAGGGAAGAACATGAGAGATTATGCAAAGGAAAGGAGAAAAGTAGCAAGAAGCGTTAAGGAGGACTGGGAGAGATGAGAAGAGTTCGAGACAGTTGTGTGGATGAATTAGGGTAAAGGGGAAAGGTGGGGAGAGAGGAATGTACGGAAGCCCTGTTGTAAAGAGTCTGGCAGGAAAAACCACATACAAGGTAGACCTTGTGAGACTTCATTATACTTCCCAGTGTTGAACTGATGAAAACTCACTTGATCAATATTCTCGGAATGCCACTCCGTCTACCCAAAGGCACAGTGAATGCAGGAGCGAATGAAACTCAGAACACATTTAGAATACTTGTGAAGAATACGCAGATGTCAAATGGACCTCCGTGGTGTGACGGTCAGCGTTGCTGATCGCTATGCATTGACGGGTCTCCCTGGGTCGAGTGCAATAGGCCAGGTCCGAGTCCTGGTTACGGCAGACGTTCCAAAGTCAGTCCAATTGTTCACCCTTTCCTTGAGGCTGGTCGATGAACTGGGTAACTGGTTTGGGCTGGGGTATATATATATATGTATTACGTTAATGAGATGACCTTGAGTAGGGTATTCAGTTGCCTGTACGTTTCTACTGAAAAAATTGAATGAAAATTGATTAGGTGAAAAATATGATATCTGGCTGGTACATAAAGTTGTTCTTTCACCATATTTCAAAGAATAGGGAGATGAGATATTTAGAACATCAAAACACAATAGTACAAGCTAGATGCGTGAGCGCGCACAGTGACTACATGCAGGTTGGAGCTGAACATGTGCACCAGTGGTCATGTGCAGGGTGGTGCTGAGTTTGTGTACCAAGTGACCACATGCAGGATGGTGCTGAGAGTGTGCATCAATCACCACGTGCAGAGTGGCGTTGATCGTGTGCATCATTGACCACTTGAGGGAAAAATGAGAGTGAAGAGGTGAACATAAGCACGTGGTAAACATGATGTTCATCTTGAGCCTATGAGCAAGGGATGAAGTGGATATGATGGGTGACCTTTACAAGACTAGGAGCAAGGGATGTGGTGGATGTGGTAGATGACTCTTACAACACTAGGAGCAGGGATGTGGTGGATGTGATGAATAACCCTTACAGCACTATGGCCGAGGGATGGACGAGAATTGAGGGATGTTGTGTATGACCCATACATCACTAGGGCTAACGGATGTAGGTCTGACTCCTGCAGCACAAGGACCAAGGAATGTGATGTATGACTTACGACGCCAGGGGCGAGGGATATGATTTATGACCTTTACATCACTAGGAATAAGGTGGTTCGTGTTTAACCCTTACGAAACTAGGACCGAGATTATGGTGTATGGCCCTTATAGTACTTCTTACACCACTAGAACCAAGGGGTGTAGTACAGGACCCTTCCAGTGCGAGGACTGAGGGATGTTACAAAAGGATACAATGGAATTCAAACAGCAAGAGACCACTGGGTCCCGTCGAAGCTTTTATGACAGAAGAGATACGAAAATCATTTATCTGTGTGGCATGAGCAGAAATATATACATATAAAAACGGTAGAATAGCACAAACTTTTCGTGTAGCTAAGGACGCACAAATCATGTCAGGTGTGGATTTGAAACGAAATACGTATCAGTTTTTTTCTTAAGTGTACCTAAAGAATGAGCTTTCAACCCCTCTAATTGGCAAATCATTCCATATGTTAACAGTCCTGTTGAAGAAAAAAGCACTGTTTTATATGAAGTAAAACATTGTCCATGAGTTTGTTACCATTATCAAGAGTGAAATCGGACGAATCTGTGTAAGTCGTTATATAGAGATTATGGAAGCCTTTGATAATTTATCATGCCGGTATCAGATCGCCCATCATCTTCTTTTCAAAACTAAATCTTTAAGTCGTTTGTTTGACTCTTGAATTCTCTTGGTAGTTCGTCTCTATACACTCTTCACCCTGACTATGTGTTTCCTCAAGTAGAGTAACTAAAAACTGAACTCAGTATTCAAGATGGGGACTCACGAGCGACATGGAAAAACTAAGGTTAATCCCACTCGATAGCCTACCTATATATCCCAAGAATTTTGTTCGCCTTTGTATTTGATTCTGTGCACTGTTTACTTGGCTTTAGATCACCATGAATTATTACATGTAAGTCTTTTTCCTCAGTTACCTTTTGCCGTTCAACAAAATCCATACTGTAGCACAAATCAAAATTTTACCACCGGCATGTAAAACTTTGCAATTATCGATATAAAAATTCATTTTCCATCTATGAGCCCAGTCCATCAATTTGTCTGTGTCAGTTTGAAACTGCAGACGTTCAATTTCTGTCGTAGATTTATTTCCCAACTTATACCGTCTGCGAATTTTGACATCTTACAATGCAGCCCATTATCAATATCATTAATATATATGAGAAAGAGAACCGGTCCCAAGACTGATCCTTGTGGTACACCGCTTGTTACGTTTAACCATTCTGTGGCTTGACCAATAATAACAACTCTGTTTACGGCCAGTTAACCAATTCCATAACCATCGAAGTACAACCCCATCTATACCATGTGATTAAACGTTAGTTAGCAACCTTTGATGTGGAACTTAATTGAGTGTTATTTGTTATATCATTAAAAAATCAAGCAGATTTGCCAGACGTGAACGATCTCGTCGAAAACCATGCTGAGAGTCATATATGAAGTGGTGCTCCTCTATGTGGTTTACAGTCTTATCCCGAATGATGATTTCCATAAGTTTACCAATTACAGACGTTAAGCTGATTAGACGATAATTTCCGGGCAGTGATCATTTACTTTTTTAAAAATGGGTGTTACATTCGCAAACTTCAATTCCTCTGGAACTCTCCTTATTGAAGACAGTACTCAAGGGTTTAACTATCTCATATTTCGCCTCTTTCGTTGTCCTATTTTATTTATCTTCGTTTCATTTAATACTGATACTATGTCTTCAACATTTATATCCACGTATCGCAAAATGTTATCATCTCTTAGCATTTGAGCTGGATAGGACATGAACAGTATCTTCAATTGTAAATACAGATGCGAATATATTATCTAAAGTCTTTGCCATGTCTTCGTTGTTGTGAACCAAACCATCATTTTCAGCTATCAATGGACCAGTTGACTGGGTAATGACTCTCTTGCTTCTAACATACCCATAAAACTCCAGTGTGTTTCAGTTGCTATTTTCAGAAAAATACTTTTCATTATGACGTTTGCGTAATTTGCTCTATCATCTGTGTTACTGGTCTCTTTGAGCATCTTACGTGCCTTGTATCACAGACACTTTTTTATGTCGTCGTTACACCATTTTCGCTTCGTTTTGATAAAAGACCATCTACTGCGTGTTGGCACAAATGTTCCCTCTACTGCTTTGAACGCTTTACTGAAATATCTCCCAAAGTACGTCCATATCGTTTCCATTTATAAATTCATCTCAAATTTGCCTGTCAAGAGTAACGCAATCTTTATGATTTGCAAGTCTAAAACTTATTCTCGCGACTCTCATGTTGACCAGCATTACAGGCAATGTCGAAAGTTAATTCAAAAGTTTGCCGGTGATCACTTGTACCAAACTTTTCTTCGAATTCAACATTGTTAGCGAGATCCTCGCTTGTAGTTAGAACTAAATGTAGTATATTCTCATCGTGAGTTGGTTTATCAACTAACTGTATTAGGGCACTATCAAGCAGGTTTACGTAAAGCCCACGCCCAATGCTACTAGAAAGAGATTCTCCCCACTTAGATAATGGTGTGTTGAAGTCTCCTTCTGTGATCAAATCGATTTCCTTGCTAATTTCTGTTATCTGATCATATAGTCTTCAGTCTACCTCTTGTGTCTGTACTGGAGACCTGTGAATTTATTTTACTGATATTTTCTCTCAAAATCTTTATTTGATTTCTTCAAAAATGACATCATTCACAGCAACAACATTTTTCAGCAAAGGATTTCGAAAGCTTTAACAAAAGCAAGACACCACCACTATTTTTATTTCTCCCCTCAATGTTGATATATTGTACCCAGGGATGGTGTATTAGGCCAAGAAGTCTAACATCCACTTAAGATTTCGGAATACCGATCATCTTACAATTTTCCTCCAGTACAGTTGTCTCTAACTCCGCAAATTTGTTGCGTATACTGCGTGCGTTAACATCGTAGAATATTCTAATACATGACTGAGACTTTTTTTCATTGATATGAATATGTGCAGCAGAGGCAGTGGGTAGCCCACCTGCGTTAACAATGTCCGTCACCTGGACCCGAACTGTCTCATCCTGGTCACTACCTGCCCTTGTTCCCTGCTTCCACCTGGGAACTGATCTCACGCTGCTCCAGTCTTCCTTTTCCCCTGCTTTGTTCCCAAACGGGAGCGCCAGCTGACACATCTCGTCATATATCCGCTACCTGTGAAATGTCCTCTACTACCTGACAGTTGAACAATAAGTGTTCGATTCCGCTGTATCCTGCCATGATCCCTCATATCCAGAATCCCTCTTTCGGTCTCCCTATGCTTCGATTACCTAACTTGCTTATGTCTATCAAAAAAGAGCCTATATTCTCATATTACACTCCGCCAAGACGAGCTTTCCCTCTTGCATTCAAGCGGAGTCTATCCTTAGCAAAGTGGCTTCTATCTCGGGTAAAATAATCCCATAAATCTATACATAAAACATTTTCCTCCTCCCTACAGAGAGCTTCAGTTCTACTGTTTATTCTCAGCATTCATCAGAGGGTACAGTAATTTACATAAAATCTTGACAGCATTACCGATCTAACCAACTTTCTACGGTTCTCTTTGAACTACAGATGAGATACTGTACTTTGCTCATTTTTCTTCTGATTCTATATTGACTATAATGTCTGACCCGACCTTGACAACAAAAGTCGAATGCTCGGGAATGTTTGAGATAATGTCATCAAACTTCCCCAGAATATCTTCAATGTTGCACCAGGAAAGCACATTTTTCTGCTCTTCTTTCCCTTAACACAAAACTCCTGGTCCTGGTCCCTAACTAAGTAATCCCCAGCTAGCCTTTAATCATCCTTTACATCATCCCTCGGTAAACTAAACCTATTCTGAGTCGGAAGAAATGTCTATCATCTAACTTCGTCTCCACTGCAACTAATGTAACTTTTTAGTTCACCTTGTTCGTCACCCATGATTCACTCTCATGCACATCTACTATTTACGAAGTAAAATGCCACGCATCATTTTCCCACTGTTTGATCCTGACATCGAGTTTTTCTAATGCCTCACAATTCTTCCTAATATCTAAATGCAATTTTTCTAACATTGTGCAGAACAAACAATGATCAAATCCCAGGTGAGTTCCCTGGTACAGCCCAGTCGTGCAGTAGGCGCCATTCTTCGTATCACAACGGTGAACGAGGAGCTCAGGAGCAGCACGTCTACTCGCGACAGAGGTCCCTGATTTGTCGAAGCAGAGCTCACCGATGTTGTGTATGACCTACAACAGTAGGACAGCCGAGGGATGTAGTTTATGATCCATACATAACGATGAGTGAGGGATCTAATGAATGACAATTACCTCTCTAGAATCGATGGGTGTGGTGTATGACCCTTGCAATACGAGAAGCAGGAATGTGGAGTGTGATCCCAACAGCACTCGGAGTGTGGGATATAATGTATGACCCCTACACCTCCAAAAGCAAGGGATGTGGTGTATGAGTCATACAGCACCAGGGTCGAGGGATATGATGTGTGACTTACGGCGCTAGGACCGGGTAATGTGGTGTATGACCCTCATAACCCTAAGACCGAGGGATATAGTGTACTACATATACAGCACTGGAAACGAGGGCTGTGGTCTATTACGTTTACAGCACTAGGACCTTGGGATGTGGCTTGTGACTCATATAGCACTAGGACTTTGGGGTGTGTTGTATAAAAGTCACGGGAGTAGTGCCTAAGGATGTGTTGCGTGACACATTAAGTTGTAGGAACGAGGGATGTAGTGCATGACCCTTTCAGCACTAGGACTGAGGGATGTGGTTTATAACCCATTCAGCGCTAAGACTGTGAGATGCGATGTGTTACCCCAGCAGCAGTAGGATCGAGGGGTGTAGTGTATGACATATACAGCATGAGATCCGAGGGATGCTGCGTATGACCCTTACAGCACGAGGACCGAGGGATGTTACTCGCTCGTCACCAGCAGCAGCGGGGAAACTCACAACGAGAAAGCAACAGGTATAATGTCAACAAGCGGTTAAGTTTTCCCTGTTGGAAGTGGTGACCTGTTGAAGCCAAGACGACTTCCACATCCGGTACCTCCCGGGAGCAAATCCTTTCCTCACACTTCACCTCTGACTGGCTCAGGTACGTCTTGGGCAATACTCATGGAAAGTTTAAATTTGCTTCATATTATTGTAGCAGAAAAAACTATTTTTTCTTTTCTTTTCAGACTTCATGTCAAGAAAAAAATTGGAGGTATGTAAGTTAGCTGTAGGTCAGAACATTTAAAGTCCGAGTTTCCACTGTTCCTCGAGGCTCAAATCATTGGTTCATTACGTATGTTGAGTTGCACATTTACGTTCGGGAATGCGGTAGTGGAAACAATGGGGCGGTAGTGCAACACGGCAGGAAACCTGTAGCTCCCACTCTGGACAACACACCGAACACCTCCACTGGGGAATGTTAGCGGAAGAGTCGGTCGTTTCCTTGCGTCAATCATCGCAGGAATCTTTTCAAGTGGCCATCTCACATATAGGACAACATCACTGTCCCACCCAAAATGCTCTGCTAAAAAGGGAGCAGAGCAGAAATGTTGGAAAGTGATGGTACGAGAGGATGGCTTTATCAAATGAGGCATAACGAAAGAAAAGGAAAGTATGGAATCAGAATGTGGCTACAGAGAGGTTGGAAGATGAGACAAAGGTGACAGGGAAGCGCTGAACTATTTCGATGTTGGAGGTGATGTTGGGGAAGATCATGATGGAGAGGAGGTGAGTGACAGGGAAGGCAGGCACATTCTGTGAATCCTATGACACGACGATAATTGACATAGCCACTTTCGTTGTTAGCCATACAATGGTAGGATCACTGATGGACTTGAAGCCAACGGTCATATCATGACTTGCTGTCATCATTTTTACTTTTAAGAAAGTTCATCGGTGAGTATTTCAAAGAACATTAGAATATATCACCTCCTGCGCTCTTCCTGTACCACAGGAACAAAAGCTCACGACGAGCATCACAAACCATTGCACCTTAACCTGCCACCCCAGCACCACACACCTGGCCTCCACTCTCCCCTCCCTTGCCCACGTGCAGGCGTACGTGTTCAGGGGGGAGGAACTAGGGGGAAGTGACGGGTTTATGACCTCCACGTGCACCTCGTCAAGTTTATGGTAGTGTTAGTCTGCCCCGCCCACACATCTACCCCGCCCGCCAACACATATTCCAAACCCTGGGTGAAATTTTAAAAGTCCAAGTGTCTCCCGTAAGTACATGACGAGAAGTGGTTTGTTTACTTAGAGGAGATGAAGGGCCTCACGATGATCACGTTGTTTGCATGAAAGCTTCAGGTGTTTACTGAAATCCCATTTGGTTTACAATGCAGATGGTTGTAGAAAGATGTTGTTTGAATCTTTGAATTCACTGAATCATTTTCGTCAGCGTTCGTCAGATTGTGGTCACATAGGATACGAGAGATATGAGGACTGAGCCATTTTGTAAGATTTCTTGATTACTGGGAAGAATGAAGAAGAAATATAGTTATAACAATATGCCTCCCTCCACAAGGATAGAGACATCAACAGCTGTTTACAAAGTAACAAAAACAAATAAGCAAGTTATCTATTACAGAATAATAAACATACAGTACATACATCAAGTAGCTTTTCATGACCAAGAAAAGTCCTTTCCTAACATTTGCATTCGGTGTCCGAAGCACACAGCAAGTACATCAGCAAAGGCCCAGTCTTCCCTGCGCTTGGAAACAGCAACAGGTATTTCACTAGGGGGAACGTAAGATCTTAAATCTGTGTTTCATCCGTGTTTTCACATAAATGATAACCAGCTGCTCCTCTACACTATAACATTCTTCATTTGTCCCTCGTCTTATCATGCAGCAGGAGTATTACTATATTTCTTCTTCATTCTTCCCAGTAATCAAGTGCGTTTGACGATGAATTACGGCAGAATATTGATGATGTAACATAAACCTCTTCCAGTATCTCGACATTAGTTTCCTTACTCTCTCGTATCATTTCGTATCATCAAAAACTAAATAAGTTGGAGATATGGAGATGTATCTCCAATTGTTTCATTGTGAGGAATTAAACTTCTTACGATATAATATACATATTTCTAAAATAATCTTTGTAAACGTGTGCTAATCACAGCACTCGCAGTGATACTTCGTAGACACGAGAAGAAAAATTGGCAACACGCATTTACTTAAGCACATACACAAACATCAGCACAAAATATGCAGGCATATGCACATGGGCACAACATATACGCTTATAGAGGCTTAGACTCATAAACTTGCGAACACACACAATCACACTAGCACACACACACACACACACACACACACACACACACACACACACATGTATATATATATATATATATTTATATATATATATATATATATATATATATATATATATATATATATATATATATATATATATATATATATATATATATATAAAGAGCATGGTTGACAGAGCAGAAGAGGGTGTTTTGAAATGGTTTGGGCACATGGAGAGAATGAGTGAGGAAAGATTGACCAAGAGGATATATGTGTCGGAGGTGGAGGAAACGAGGAGAAGTGGGAGACCAAATTGGAGGTGGAAAGATGGAGTGAAAAAGATTTTGTGTGATCGGGGCCTGAACATGCAGGAGGGTGAAAGGAGGGCAAGGAATAGAGTGAATTGGATCGATGTGGTATACCGGGGTTGACGTGCTGTCAGTGGATTGAATCAGAGAATGTGAAGAGTCAGGGGTAAACCATGGAAAGCTGTGTAGGTATGTATATTTGCGTGTGTGGACGTGTGTATATGCATGTGTATGGGGGTGGGTTTGGGCCATTTCTTTCGTCTGTTTCCTTGCGCTACCTCGCAAGCGCGGGAGACAGCGTCAAAAAAAAGAAGAAATATATATATATATATATATATATATATATATATATATATATATATATATATATATATATATATATATATATATATATATATATATATATAATGGAAAGTTGTGTGGGGCCTGGATGTGGAAAGGGAGCTGTGGTTTCGGGCATTATTGCATGACAGCTAGAGACTGAGTGTGAACCAATGGGGCCTTTGTTGTCTTTTCCTAGTGCTACCTCGCACACATGAGGGGGGAGGGGGATGGTATTCCATGTGTGGCGAGGTGGCGATGGGAATGAATAAAGGCAGACAGTGTGAATTGTGTGCATGGGTATATATGTATGTGTCTGTGTGTGTATATATATGTGTACATTGAGATGTATAGGTATGTATATTTGCGTGTGTGGACGTGTATGTATATACATTGTGTATGGGGGTGGGTTGGGCCATTTCTTTAGTCTGTTTCCTTGCGCTATCTCGCAAACGCGGGAGAAAGCGACAAAGCAATTTAAAAATGAAAATATATATATATATATATATATATATATATATATATATGTATATATATATATATATATATATATATATATATATATATATATATATATATATTCATTTATTTTGCTTTGTCGCTGCCTCCCGCGTTAGCGAGGAAGCGCAAGCAAACAGACCAAAGAATGGCCCAACCCACCCACATGCACATGTATATACATACATGTCCACACACGCAAATATACATACCTACAAATCTCAACGTATACATATATATACACACACAGACATATACATATATACACATGCACACAATTGATACTGTCTGCCTTTAACCATTCCCATCGCCACCTCGCCACACATGAAATAACAGCCACAACCCCCCTCCTCATGTGTGCGAGGTAATGCTAGGAAAAGACAACAAAGGCCACATTCGTTCACACTCAGCCTCTAGCTGTCATGTAATAATGCACCGAAACCACAGCTCCCTTTCCACATCCAGGCCCAAAAAAACTTTCCATGCTTTACCCCAGACGCTTCACAAGCCCTGGTTCAATCCATTGACAGCACGTCGACCCCGGTATACCACATCGTTCCAATTCACTCTATTCCCTGTACGCCTTTCACCCTCCTGCATGTTCAGGCCCCGATCACTTAAAATCTTTTTCACTCCATCTTTCCACCTCCAATTTGGTCTCCCACTTCTCCGCGTACCGTCCACCTCTGACACATATATCCTCTTTGTCAATCTTTCCTCACTCATTCTCTCCATGTGACCAAACCATTTCAAAACACCCTCTTTTGCTCTCTCAACCACACTCTTTTTATTACCACACATCTCTCTTACCCTATTATTACTTACTCGATCAAACCATCTCACACCACATATTGTCCTCAAACACTTTATTTCCAGCACATCCACCCTCCTGCGCACAACTCTATCCATAGCCCACGCCTCGCAACCATACAACATTGTTGGAACCACTATTCCTTCAAACATACCCATTTTTGCTTTCCGAGATAATGTTCTCGACTTCCACACATTCTTCAAGGCTCCCAGAATTTTCGCCCCCTCCCCCAACCTATGATTCACTTCCACTTCCATGGTTCCATCCGCTGCCAAATCCACTCCCAGATATCTAAAACACTTCACTTCCTCCAGTTTTACTCCATTCAAACTTACCTCCCAATTGACTTGACCCTCAACCCTACTGTACCCAATAACCTTGGTCTTATTCACATTTACTCTCAGCTTTCTTCTTTCACACACTTTACCAAACTCAGTCACCAGCTTCTGCAGTTTCTCACATGAATCAGCCACCAGCGCTGTATCATCAGCTAACAACTGACTCACTTCCCAAGTTCTCTCATCCACAACAGACTGCACACTTGCCCCTCTTTCCATAACTCTTGCATTCACCTCCCTAACAACCCCATCCATAAACAAATTAAACAACCATGAAGACATCACACACCCCTGCCGCAAACCTACATTCACTGAGAACCAATCACTTTCCTCTCTTCCTACACGTACACATGCCTTACATCCTCTATAAAAACTTTTCACTGCTTCTAACAACTTGCCTCCTACACCATATATTCTTAATACCTTCCACAGAGCATCTCTATCAACGCTATCATATGCCTTCTCCAGATCCAGAAATGCTACATACAAATCCATTTGCTTTTCTAAGTATTTCTCACATACATCCTTCAAAGCAAACACCTGATCCACACATCCTCTACCATTTCTGAAACCACACTGCTCTTCCCCAATCTGATGCTCTGTACATGCCTTCACCCTCTCAATCAATACCCTCCCATATAATTTACCAGGGATACTCAACAAACGTATACCTCTGTAATTTGAGCACTCACTCTTATCCCCTTTGCCTTTGTACAATGGCACTATGCAAGCATTCCACCAATCCTCAGGCACCTCACCATGAATCCTACATACATTAAATATCCTTACCAACCAGTCAACAATACATTCACCACCTTTTTTATAAAATCCACTGCAATACCATCCAAACCTGCTGCCTTGCTGGCTTTCATCTTCCGTAAAGCTTTTACTACCTCTTCTCTGTTTACCAAATCATTTTCCCTAACCCTCTCACCTTGCACACCACCTCGACCAAAACACCCTATATCTGCCACTCTATCATCAAACACATTCAACAAACCTTCAAAATACTCACTCCACCACTGCTTATCATCACCTCCCCATTAGCCCCCTTCAATGAAGTTCCCATTTGTTCCCTTGTCCTACGCACTTTATTTACCTCCTTTCCAAAACATCTTTTTATTCTCCCTAAAATTTAATGACACTCTGTCACCCCAACTCTCATTTGCCCTCTTTTTCACCTCTTACACCTTTCTCTTGACCTCCTGCCTCTTTCTTTTATACATCTCCCACTCATTTGCATTATTTCCCTGCAAAAATCATCCAAATGCCTCTCTCTCCTCTTTCACTAATAATCTTACTTTTTCACCCCATCATTCACTACCCTTTCTAACCTGCCCACATCCCAAGCTTCTTGTGCCACAAGCATCTTTTGCCCAAGCAATCACTGCTTCCCTAAATACATCCCATTCGTCCCCCACTCCCCTTACCTCCTTTGTTCTCACCTTTTTCCATTCTGTACTCAGTCTCTCCTGATACTTCCTCACACAATTCTCCTTCCCAAGCTCACTTACTCTCACCACTCTCTTCACCCCAACATTCTTTCTTCTTTTCTGAAAACCTCTACAAATCTTCACCTTCGCCTCCACAAGATAATGATCAGACATCCCCCCCAGTTGCACCTCTCAGCACATAAATATCAAAAAGTCTATCTTTCGCACGCCTATCAATTAACACGTAATCCAATAACGCTCTTTGGCCATCTCTCGTACTTACATACGTATACTTAGGTATGTCTCTCTTTTTAAACCAGGTATTCCCAATCACCTGTCCCTTTTCAGCACCCAAATCAACAAGTTCTTCACCATTTCCATTTACAACACTTAACACCCCATGTATACCAATTATTCCCTCAACTGCCACATTACTCACCTTTGCATTCAAATCACCCATCACTATAACCCAGTCTCGTGCATCAAAACCACTATCACACTCATTCAGCTGCTCCCAAAACACTTGCCCCTCATGATCTTTCTTCTCATTCCCAGGTGCATATGCACCAATAATCACCCATCTCTCTCCATCAACTTTCAGTCTTACCCATATCAATCTAGAGTTTACTTTCTTACACTCTATCACATACTCCCACCACTCGTGTTTCAGGAGTAGTGCTACTCCTTCCCTTGCTCTTGTCCTCTCACTAACCCCTGACTTTACTCCCAAGACCACTCTTCCCATATACCCTTGAGCTTCGTTTCTCTCAGAGGCAAAACATCCAGGTTCCTTTCCTCAAACATGCTACCTATCTCTCCTTTTTTCTTATCTTGATTACATCTACACACATTTGGACACCCCAATCTGAGCCTACGAGGAGGATGAGCACTCCCCGCGGATTACTTCTTCTGTTTCCCCTTTTAGAAAGTTAAAACACAAGGAGGGGAGGGTTTCTAACCCCCCGCTCCTGTCCCCTTTAGTCGCCTTCTACGACACGTGAGGAATGCGTGGGAAGTATTCTTTCTCCCCTATCCTCAGGGATAGTATATATATACATTTTTTTTTTTTGCTTTGTCGCTGTCTCCCGCGTTTGCGAGGTAGCGCAAGGAAACAGACGAAAGAAATGGCCCAACCCACCTCCATACACATGTATATACATACACGTACACACACGCAAATATACATAACTACACAGCTTTCCATGGTTTACCCCAGACGCTTCACATGCCCTGATTCAAATGACAGCATGTCAACCCCGGTATACCACATCGATCCAATTCACTCTATTCCTTGCCCTCCTTTCACCCTCCTGCATGTTCAGGCCCCGATCACACAAAATCTTTTTCACTCCATCTTTCCACCTCCAATTTGGTCTCCCACTTCTCCTCGTTCCCTCCACCTCCGACACATATATCCTCTTGGTCAATCTTTCCTCACTCATTCTCTCCATGTGCCCAAACCATTTCAAAACACCCTCTTCTGCTCTCTCAACCACGCTCTTTTTATTTCCACACATCTCTCTTACCCTTAAGGTTACTTACTCGATCAAACCACCTCACACCACACATTGTCTACAAAGATCTCATTTCCAGCACATCCACCCTCCTGTGCACAACTCTATCCATAGCCCACGCCTCGCAACCATACAACATTGTTGGAACCACTATTCCTTCAAACATACCCATTTTTGCTTTCCGAGATAATGTTCTCGACTTCCACACATTCTTCAAGGCTCCCAGGATTTTCGCCCCCTCCTCCACCCTATGATCCACTTCCGCTTCCATGGTTCTATCCGCTGCCAGATCCACTCCCAGATATGTAAAACAATTCACTTCCTCCAGTTTTACTCCATTCAAACTTACCTCCCAGTTGACTTGACCCTCAACCCTACTGTACCTAATAACCTTGCTCTTATTCACATTTACTTTTAACTTTCTTCTTTCACATAATTTACCAAACCCAGTCCCCAGCTTCTGCAGTTTCTCACATGAATCAGCCACTAGCGCTGTATCATCAGCGAACAACAACTGACTCACTTCCCAAGCTCTCTCACTCACAACAGACTTCATACTTGCCCCTCTTTCCAAAACTCTTGCATTCACCTCCCTAACAAACCCATCCATAAACAAATTAAACAACCATGGAGACATCACACACCCCTGCCGCAAACCTACATTCACTGAGAACCAATCACTTTTCTCTCTTCCTACACGTACACATGTCTTACATCCTCGATAAAAACTTTTCACTGCTTCTAACAACTTGCCTCCCACACCATATATTCTTAATACCTTCCACAGAGCATCTCTGTCAACTCTATCATATGCCTTCTCCAGATCCATAAATGCTACATACAAATCCATTTGCTTTTCTAAGTATTTCTCACATACATTCTTCAAAGCAAACACCCGATCCACACATCCTCTACCACTTCTGAAACCACACTGCTCTTCCCCAATCTGATGCTCTGTACATGCCTTCACCCTCTCAATCAATACCCTCCGATATAATTTACCGGGAATACTCAACAAACTTATACCTCTGAAATTTGAGCACTCACTCTTATCCCCTTTGCAATTGTACAATGGCACTATGCACGCATTCCGCCAATCCTCAGGCACCTCACCATGAGTCATACATACATTAAATAACCTTACCAACCAGTCAATAATACAGTCACCACCCTTTTTTAATAAATTCCACTGCAGTACCATCCAAACCTGCTGCCTTGCCGGCTTTCATCTTCCGGAAAGCTTTTACTACCTCTTCTCTGTTTACCAAATCATTTTCCCTAACCCTCTCACATATATATATATATATATATATATATATATATATATATATATATATATATATATATATATATATATATATATATATATATATATATATATATATATATATAAATATATATATATATATATCCCTGGGGATAGGAGAGAAAGAATACTTCCAACGTATTCCCTGCGTGTCGTAGAAGGCGAGTAAAAGGGGAGGGAGCGGGAGGCTGGAAATCCTCCCTTCTCATTATTTTTTTTTTAATTTTCCAAAAGAAGGAACAGAGAAGGGGGCCAGGTGAGGATATTCCCTCAAAGGCCCAGTTCTCTGTTCTTAACGCTACCTCGTTAATGCGGGAAATGGCGAATAGTTTGAAAGAAAAGAAAATATATATATATATATATATATATATATATATATATATATATATATATATATATATATATATAATATATATATATATATATATATATATATATATATATATATATATATATATATATATATATATGTATATATATATACATATATATAAACATATATATATATACGAACAAAGTGCAATGGAACGCGCACCTTCATAGAACATACAAACCTCCAACAGCCACGATCGACCCCGAGACCCCTGTGCAAGAGGCAGGAATGCTAACCGTTAGGCTATGGGCCTGGCTAATAGGAAATAACTATTCGAATACTAAGTACTCGAATATCCGTCGTCTCACATTTGTGAGCAACGGGGTCTACACCAGTTATTTCCCAACAGGCGCACATAGCCAGCAGATAGCATTACACTGAACCTAACTGTGGAACGCGGAGGTATATGAATACGAATAAAATGCATATGAACGCGCACCCTCATAGAACATACAAACCTCCCACGCATTCCTCACGTGTCGTAGAAGACGACTAAAGGGGACGGGAGCAGGGGGCTAGAAACCCTCCCCTCCTTGTATTTTAACTTTCTAAAAGGGGAAACAGAAGAAGGAGTCACGCGGGGAGTGCTCATCATCCTCGAAGGCCCAGATTGGGGTGTCTAAATGTGTGTGGATGTAACCAAGAAGAGTGGTTTGGTAATGTCTTGGTAGTAAAGTCAGGGGTTATTGAGAGAACAAACGCAAGGGAAGGAGTAGCACTACTCCTGAAACACGAGTGGTGGGAGTATGTGATAGAGTGTAAGAAATTAAACCCTAGATTGATATGGGTAAAACTGAAAGTTGATGGAGAAAGATGGGTGATTATTGGTGCATATACACCTGGGCATGAGAAGAAAGATCATAAGAGGCAAGTGTTTTGGGAGCAGCTGAATGAGTGTGTTAGTGGTTTTGATGCACGAGACCGGGTTATAGTGATGGGTGATTTGAATGCAAAGGTGAGTAATGTGGCAGTTGAGGGAATAATTGGTTTACATGGGATGTTCAGTGTTGTAAATGGAAATGGTGAAGAGCTTGTAGATTTATATGCTGAAAAAGGACTGGTGATTGGGAATACCTGGTTTAAAAGGCGAGATATACATAAGTATACGTATGTAAGTAGGAGAGATGGCTATAGAGCGTTATTGGATTACGTGTTATTTGATAGGCGTGCGAAAGAGTGACTTTTGGATGTTAATGCGCTGAGAAGTGCAACTGTAGGGATGTCTGATCATTATCTTGTGGAGGCGAAGGTGAAGATTTGTAGAGGTTTTCAGAAAAGAAGAGAGAATGTTAGGGTGAAGAGAGTTGTGAGAGTAAGTGAGCTTGGGAGGGAGAATTGTGTGAGGAAGTGCCAGGATAGACTGAATACAGAATGGAAAAAGGTGAGAACAAAGGACGTAAGGGGAGTGAGGGAGGAATGAGATGTATATAGGGAAGTAGTGATGGCTTGCGCAAAAGATGCTTGTGGAATGAAAAGCGTGGGAGGTGGGCAGATTAGAAAGGGTAGTGAGTGGTGGGATGAAGAAGTAAGATTATTAGTGAAAGAGAAGAGAGAGGTATTTGGACGATTTTTGCAGGGAAATAATGCAAATGAGTGGGAGATGTATAAAAGAAAGAGGCAGGTGGTCAAGAGAAAGGTGCAAGAGGTGAAAAATAGGGCAAATGAGAGTTGGGGTGAGAGAGTATCATTAAATTTTAGGGAGAATAAAAAGATGTTTTGGAAGGAGGTAAATAAAGTGCGTAAGACAAGGGAGCAAATGGGAACTTCAGTGAAGGGGGCTAATGGGGAGGTGATAACAAGTACTGGTGATGTGAGAAGGAGATGGAGTGAGTATTTTGAAGGTTTGTTGAATGTGTTTGATGATAGAGTGGCAGATATAGGGTGTTTTGGTCGAGGTGGCGTGCAAAGTGAGAGGGTTAGGGAAAATGATTTGGTAAACAGAGAAGAGGTAATAAAAGCTTTGCGGAAGATGAAAGCCGGCAAGGGGGGAGGGTGTTGTTATTCCATGTGTGGCGGGGTGGCGATGGGAATGAATAAAAGCAGACAGTTTGAATTATGTACATGGATATATATGTATATGTCTGTGTGTGTGTATATATATATATATATATATATATATATATATATATATATATATATATATATATATATCCCTGGGGATAGGGGAGAAAGAATACTTCCCACGTATTCCCTGCGTGTCGTAGAAGGCGACTAAAAGGGGAGGGAGCGGGGGGCTGGAAATCCTCCCCTCTCAATTTTTTTTAATTTTCCAAAAGAAGGAACAGAGAAGGGGGCCAGGTGAGGATATTTCCTCAGTGGCCCAGTTCTCTGTTCTTAACGCTACCTCGCTAACGCGGGAAATGGCGAATAGTTTGAAAAAAAAGAAAAAAAAATATATGTATATATATATATATATATATATATATATATATATATATATATATATATATATATATATATATATATATATACATATATGTATATATATATATATATATATATATATATATATATATATATATATATATATATATATATATATATATATATATATATATATATATATGTATACATTGAGATGTATAGGTATGTATATGTGCTGTTTGTGGACATGTATGTATATACATGTGTATGTGGGTGGGTTGGGCCATTCTTTCGTCTGTTTCCTTGCGCTACCTCGCTAACGCGGGAGACAGCGACAAAGCAAATATATAAAATATAAACATAAATAGATTTTTATGTATGTATTTATATACATATATATATATATATATATATATATATATATATATATATATATATATATATATATATATATATATATATATATATATATATATGTATATATATATATATATATATATATATATATATATATATATATATATATATATATATATATATATATATATATATATATATATATATATATATATATATAAAGAAAGAGAGAAGTGTTAGGGTTAACCTGATCACATTCTTAATTTGTTAACCAGATCAATGACAAAGACATTTAAGGGTGTGGTTGAGAGAACTGAAGAGGTTTTGCTGTAATGGTTCGAGACATATTGAAAGAATGAGTAAAAAAATGTTGACAAAGAGGAAATATGTGTCAGGAATTCAGGGGAAAAGAGAACGAAATGACCAAATATAGGGATGGAGCAAAAATGATTATAAGTAATAGGGGTCTGAACATGCAGGATCGTGAAAGGCGAACATGGTATAGTGTGAATTGGAACGATATGGTATAGTGAAGTCGCCGTGCTGTCAATGGACTGAACTAGGTAGGGCATGTGAAGCGTCAAGGTTAAACCATCGAAACGTCTGTGGTGCCGGGTTGTGAACAGGAAACTGCGACTTCGGTGCGTTACACATTTTACCTAGAGAACCGAATTGTGTGGCCTTTCTTCGTCTGTTCCTGGCACTCCCTCGTTAACGCGGAAACACAAGCATGAATAGTAATCATAAACACAGATTATCATTTTCGAATAGCACAATGGATGCGTATCAGGGGAGCCCTATGGAAACTAGCTCAAGTTCCCATTGGAGTGCCGCAGGGTTCTGTACCGGGAACATTGCTCTTTTTGATCTACGTGAATGATCCCCAAAACGCAAGGACTCCCTCCTGAATATGTTTGCAGATGATACGACGGTCATGAATGAAGTGAAAAGCGAGGAGAATTGCAACAACTTACAAGAGACCCTATTCAGACTTCAGTAGTACTCTAATACAAAGATGATGAAATTCGTCCCAAGAGAAATAAAGTCATGAGGATAGGACAAAATGGAAGATGGCCTCAGTGTCAATATCATTTAGCAGGATATAAGCTGAAGTTGTTTCTAACCTACCTTATGAAAACAGTATATTAGAGAAATTGTCTGCTGGGAAAAATTAGAATAGCATTCAGGTACATGGATAAGTAAATATTCAGCGAGCTGTTCATATTTTACAATAGACCAAAATTAGAGTTTGTTTCTCAGTGTTGGTAACTTGCATAAATGAATTAAAAGGAAAGCTCTAAAGGAAGGCAACAAAGATGATGCCAGATTTAAAAGAGTGTGTTACAAGCAATGGCTAGAGGATTTAGATATGGCCACTATGGAAGGGAAATGAGTGAGAGATAACCTGATCACAGCCTTTAAGCTTTTATATCAGCTTGATGATGTGGATAGACATCAATTCTTCGGAAGATGTTGGGAAAGGGCAGCCAGAGGCTTTGACAAGAAGTTAAAGAAGAAATTTGATACAGAGTCTGTGAAGACGTTCTGAATGAGGAAACAGGTAATGAAGGCAGCATACACAGTATGAAATGATTATTTGATAGTAGAGATGGTTTAGGAATTAGGCCGCACGAGTTTAAAACTCGCTCCCCGTACAGTACGGAGAGAATTACTTGTACACACACACACACACACACACACACACACACACACACACACACACAAACAAACAAACAAACAAACAAACAAAAATCAAGCAAACACATATAAGTTAGCATGCTCCAACTTGGAGTCGGATCCACATGGGTTCGAATCCTGGGCTGGGCAATCGGCCCACAACCAACCTTGGTATTCATCCTTCCCTTAGGACTAGTCGATAAATGGGCACATACCCTAGGCTGGTGTGTGTGTGTATGTGTGTGTGTGTGCGTGTGTGTGTGTGTGCATACATATGTATGAATATTTATTCTATGCTTGATCACCATTTCCCGCGTTAGCGAGGTAGCGCCAGGAACAGACGAAGAATGGATGCATTTGCTCACATCTGTTCTCTAGATGTCATGTGCAATGCACCTAAACAACAGCCTCCTATTCAACCAGGCCCACAGACCTTTCGATGGTTTCCCCTGGTCGTTTCGTATGCCCTGGTTCAATCCATTGATAGCACGTCGACCCGTTTAAACCACATTGTTCTAATTCACTCTATCCTGCACACGCCCTTTACCCTCCTGCATATTCAGGCCCCGATCACTCAAAATCTGTTCCATTACATCCTTCATTCTCCAATTTGATGTTCTCTTTGTTGCCTCCATATCTGACACATATATCCTCATTGACAACCTCTCGTCACTCATTCTTTCCTTATCTCCAAACCGTTTCAGTACTCCATCTTCAGTTCAATTGATCACACTCTTTGATTACCACACGTCTCTGTTACCCTTTTATCATTTCTCAATGAAATCAACTCACACCACTTATTATCCTCAAGCATCTCATTTTCCAAACATCCATCTCCTCCGCACATCATCCATAGCCCATGCATCGCATCCATACAGTATTTCTAGGACTACTGACTCTAAAACATACCCATTTCGCCTTTCCAGATACTGAACTTTCATTTCACACTTTCGCCATCGATCATAGGACCTTCACCCCCTCACCACTCCGTGACTCACATCCGCTTCCATGGCTCCATTTTCTGCCATGTCCACTCCCAGATATCTGAAACACTTCACCTTCTCCAAATTTTCTCCATTCAAACTCACACCCCAACTCATCTGTGTTTCTTTACTGTTAAACCAAATAACCTTGTTTTTATTTACGCTGACACTCAGGTTCTTTCACAGGCTCTTCAAAACTCAGACAACAACTTCAGCAATTTCTCATTCGAATTTTCCACCGATACTGCGTCGTCAGCAAACAACTTACTTCCTAAGCCCCCTTCATCCCATACAGACTGCTTACTCGCCCCTCCAAAACTCTTGCATCTATCTCTCACACCACTCCATCCATAAAGAAATTTAAAAGCTATGATGACATCACACACCTATGCCGCAGACCAGCCTTCACTTAGAAACGCTCACTCTCCTCTTTTCCTCTTCGTACACAACCTTAATAAAAACTTTTCACTGCTTCTAGGAGCTTTCTCCCCACGCCGTTTTTTTCTTAAGACATTCCACAAAGCAACTTTATTAACCTTATCATATGTTTTCTCCAGATTATAAATACATACCTCATACGAATCCTATTTTTCTATTTTTTTCACAATTTTTTTTGAGCGCATTTGATAATCCTTCAAGATACTTTCTCAATCTCCTCTTCACTTCACCACTATCTCTAACCACTTCCCCATTTGCATTATTCAGTAATGTTTCCATTTGTTCTCTTGTTTTTCTGATTCTGTTAACATCCCTCCAAAGCAGCTTATTCTTCCTAAGGTTTAATGATACTCGCTTACTACAACTCTTATTCACCTCTTTTTTTATCCTTGTACCTTCCTATTAACCTCCTGCCGCTATCTCTTATAGGTCTCCAAATCACTTACACTCCTTCCCTGACTTCTCTGTATGTACCGCCCAAATACCACTTTTATCTTTCGCTAGCAATTTCATCTTACTAATCATTGCCCTTTCTAGCCCAAAACTTCCTACCTAACGTATGCCACATATATCATTTACGCATACCTCAATGCTCACCTAATACTTTCCAATCCTTACCCACTCTCCTAGCTTCATTTACTCTCACCTTTTGCCATTCTATGCTTGCTCCCTACTGTTTTTCTTTACACAAATCAATTTTCCCGAGCTCACTTACTATCACTACTCTTTTCTCACCCTTAACGTTCTTCTTTCCCAAAAACCTCGGCAAATCTTCACTCTCACCTCCACAAGACATACCACTAGCTGCCCCTCTCAGCATAATCAATCAGCCTGTAATCCAATATTGCCTGCTGACCATCTTTCCTACTCAAACACGTATATCTGTATATGTTCCTCTTTTCAAATCAAGTATTCTCACTTACCAGTCCTTTTTCAACACACAGCACCACAAACTGTTCGCCATTTCCATTCACAATACTGAATATCCAAAGCTCCCCGATCAAAACCTCAATTGCCACATTACACACCTTCGTATTTATATCACTCATCTCTAACACCGGGTCTCTTGCATCGAAACTACTTTCACACTCGCTCAGTTGACGCACAAAAAGTAATCGCAAACAGTACTCACAGACACAAACTTATTCATAAAGCACGCCCTCAAATGAATCAAATTACACGAATACATCAAGAAACAAAAGCCCTAACTCCATCCTCCTCAAGTTATGTATTACCTGCCCAGCACCTATATTCCGTCCTCCTCATGCTATCTAACACCTAAGTAACTAGAACTGCCCTCCTCAAGCTAACCAACACTTGTCTAATGCTTATTCGCCCTCTCTCTCAATCTATCCAACATCAGTACTCTCTCCTCTTCAGTCTAGACATACGTATCCATTACAGGCACACAGATCACTCCCATACCTCAGTGTGTGTGAAAGTGTTTTTGTTCATAAGTTGGCAGGCGCTGATAAATGATGCACAGTGCTCAGCAAATATGTGGTTTTGCCTTCATAGGGACCTGATTAATGACGAAGAGGGTTGTTTTTGTGGTAACTGAGTCATATTATTCACAGGTCGGTCAGGACGCGTCACTCCTCTTTATTTACTCTGAGAAGGGGCGTCAGAGGGACCTCCCTCTAGTGTTATTGTGTGTGGAGTTGGTGTGTGACTGATGGCTTTGTTGCTTTCATTATTGATGGTGGTGTTGGCTGCTGTAGCTGAGATATGTTGTGCTCGTAGTATCTGAGTATCTTTGTCATTAAAACCTCTTCTCCATTTTTCCTTAATTCCCATTGATAAAACCATTTTGCATTATGTATTTTGTTATCCATCTGTCCATTGCTTTTTCCTCCTCGTTCTCTTCTTTTTCGATAATCTATCCTATACTTTCCTTCCTAATCACATCTCCTTTCCCTACTACAGTCTTCTCGCAAAATAACCTTCCCTAAACACCGATATTTCTTAGTACCACTTGTCTCATCACTAGATAAACTAAGACGCCATACCCTTAACCTCCCTTTTCCTCTAATAAACCCTTTCCCAGCTTTATCTTGACCAATTACCCATCTCCTAATGTCACCCTACTCTAACACGACCTTCCTTAACTTCACTTAACTCTAATACCTCCTTACTAACTTTACATTATTACACCACCCCTTCCTTAGCCATATCTTTCCCCAGCACCACCTTATCTAACTTCATTGTCTCATCCTCATCGTATCTAACTTCACCTTACTTGAACACCAACATTTCTAGCTTTCCCTTGCCCCAAAAGCACCTACTCTAAATTCACCTTGCTTCAACACCACCTTCCCCATCTTCTCTGCCTTAGCTTCATCTTTATCCAACATTACCCTCCCCAATTTTATCTCGTCCCAACGTCACCTTCCCCAGCTATACTATTTCAACTTCACCTTGGCCCAATTTCACTTAGTCCTAAAACTACCTTCCCCAACTTCACCTCGTCCCAACACCATTTCCTTTACATTGTCCCATTATAACTTCTTGAACTTTATCTTGCCCCAACACCACCTTTCCCAACAACAACAACGTACCCCAGCATCATCTCCCTTCTCCAGAATCGCTTTCCCAATAACACAACATTCCTTCTGACCTCCTCTTCAGTGCCTTAACTCAGCCATCACAGGTACATCTTCTCCTGGAGGCGCATCCTACACTCTCCCCACTAATTTGCAGTAATCCTGAGGTGAACCTCTCCCACCTCCCACTCCTCATTCCCTCACTTCGCTATATGGCTGCATTAACCACACATGCACCCTTTCCTTACTTGCAGTTACTCACTAACCCTCGTTATCACCAGCTAAGCAACAAGCACCGTGTCCCAACATCGCTGATTCCCTTTGCCCTGCTTCACCCTCTGCCCCTTATCATCACCCACTGAGTGAAAGACAGTCCTGCGCCACCAGTTCACCTGCTCACTCTCCTGCATTGCACCACCTTCCCCAACAACAACACCAGCAGGGCTGAAGAGAGTGTGAACCTGCCCAGACTGCCCTCTTACACCGCCCTTGTTATAGCACCTGACCCACCACCTGAACTAGTTCTACCATCGCCACCACCACCTTCACAACCACTACCGCCATCATAACCACCACCACCACCACTATCATCCTACCATCACCACCACCAACTGAGCCACACACGCTCTCACCCCCCCCCCCCCTTTCCCTCCTCGCAGCTGCTCGCTTTCTGTACTTGTTCACTTGCTTGTTCGACAGACGATACGTCTCTCTTGTTTGTGTATGTAGCAGTACCATTAATTTCGGCCGCTTGCAGCCGGCAATGTTGAGAAGGGAACATAATGCTTTCCCACTCACCTGATAGAAATATCGAGCAAAATGGATGCAGGAGGAACTAACTAATCCAAGTGTTAAAACGTCTAACAAACACCTATCACAGCGGCCATTCCGTACAGCAGTGTAGGACAGCTTCCCCACACACCAGGCACCTACCATTAGCAGCACCTCATGTTTCAGCTGGTTGCTGTGCAAAGGCTATAGTGATGATCCACGGTCAGGCAGGTGATGGCTGGAAGTTTGAAACCGGGAGTGTATGATATAGTCCCCAGGTCCTCAGTAGGAGGTTACTGCCACCTCTCGTCATTGAACAATCCTCTCAACGAGCACAGGTAATGCTGACAAGACCAAGAAAAAGCACCACAGCCAGACCATAATTACTGTCACAATGATAATGACCGACTCTTTACCACTGTGTTCACTCACAACTGCATTGTGCAGGTTGTCGAAACTCACTGATCACTTGACATGTTATGACTCGAACAGAAACAATCGTAGGTTAACAGCTGTCAGCATCATAGCCACCACCACTACTACCACCAGCATCATAACCACCACCACAACTACCACCAGCATCATAACCACCACCACAACTACCACCAGCATCATAACCACCACCACAACTACCACCAGCATTATAACCACCACCACAACTACCACCAGCATCATAACCACCACCACAACTACCACCAGCATCATAACCACCACTACCACCACCACAATTACCACCAGCATCATAACCACCACCAGAACTTCCACCAGTATCATAACCAGCACCACAACTACCATCAGCATCATAACCATCACAGCCTAACATCAGCATCATAACCATCACAGCCTAACATCAGCATCATAACCATCACAGCCTAACATCAGCATCATAACCATCACAGCCTAACATCAGCATCATAACCATCACAGCCTAACATCAGCATCATAACCATCACAGCCTAACATCAGCATCATAACCATCACAGCCTAACATCAGCATCATAACCACCACAGCCTAACATCAGCATCATAACCATCACAACCATCACAACCATCGCAACCATCATCTGCAACTCAACTACTATAACACCCATTTATCAGAATCATAATTCCCAATACCTCAATGATTAGCATCAAACCCTCCACCACAACTACCGTGAGCATCACAACTCGACCACAATTAACATCAATATCACAGCCCCCACCACACCTACCATCAGCATCATAACCCTACCATAACTAACATCAGTATCACAACTCCCATCACAACTGCCGTCAATATCATAAGCCCCATCACAACTACCCTCAGTATGTTAACCCCCACCACAACTACCATCGGTATCACAACTCCCCACCACAACTACCGTCAGTATCACATCCCCACCACAACTACCGTCAGTATCACATCCCCACCACAACTACCATCGGTATCACAACCCCCGCCACAGCTACCGTCATATCACAACCCCCACTACAACCACCGTCAGTATCATAACCCTTACCAGAACTACCGTCAGCATCACAACCCCATCACAACTACCGTCTGTATCACAGCCCCACCACAACTACCATCAGCATCATAACCACCACCGCAAGCACCACCACTATCATAACCACCACCACAAGCACCACCACTATCATAACCACCACCACAAGCATCACCACTATCATAACCACCACCACAAGCATCACCACTATCATAACCACCACCACAAGCATCACCACTATCATAACCACCACCACAAGCATCACCACTATCATAACCACCACCACAAGCACCACCACTATCATAACCACCACCACAAGCACCACCACTATCATAACCACTACCACAAGCACCACCACTATCATAACCACCACCACAAGCACCACCACTATCATAACCACCACCACAAGCATCACCACTATCATAACCACCACCACAAGCATCACCACTATCATAACCACCACCACAAGCATCACCACTATCATAACCACCACCACAAGCATCACCACTATCATAACCACCACCACAAGCATCACCACTATCATAACCACCACCACAAGCATCACCACTATCATAACCACCACCACAAGCACCACCACTATCATAACCCTCACCACAACTACCATCAGCATCATAACCCTCACCACAACTACCATCAGCATCATAACCCTCACCACAACTACCATCAGTATCATAACCCTCACCACAACTACCATCAGCATCATAACCCTCACCACAAATACCATCAGCATCATAACCCTCACCACAAATACCATCAGCATCATAACCCTCACCACAAATACCATCAGCATCATAACCCTCACCACAAATACCATCAGCATCATAACCCTCACCACAAATACCGTCAGGATCACAACCCTTAACAGAACTACCATCAGCATCACAACCCACACCACAACTTTCCGTCAGTACCACAACCTTCACCACAACTACCTACATCATAACTTACCACAACTACAATCAATATCATAAATACCGCTAAAACTACCTTCAGCATTATAAAATCCCACTACAATTACCATGAGCGTCGATATCACCGCCACAACTACCATTAGAATCATAACAACCACCGCAACATTATAACTACCACCACCACAAAACCCACCATCATCACACCATCACAACAACTACTATTACCAATATGATAACCAGCACTACCATCATATCTCCCCCTATAACTACCTCCATCATCATATAACTACCTCCATCATCATATCCACCAAGATAACTGCCACCACTATCATAACCACAACCACAACTATCACCACAGCAAATGCTAATACGCCTACTACTCCTGTGCTAACCATGACCGTCACATATATTACCAGTATTGCTCGCGATCCTACCACTAACACCACAACTACCACCAAACTAGGCTTGTTGCAACCACCACCATATCCATTATTGCCACCATCACCATCATTTTCATCAACGCTATTATTAGCATCTCCATCACCATTATAACTCTCCCGCCAACATCATTAAAAGCAAAGCTAACTCCCCCACCACCACTATAGTGATTATGAAGACATTCACCACCATCATTGTGACTATCACCTCTGCCTTTACCACCGTCCATACAACCACAATACCACACCACCATCACCATCAACATCACCATTATTAAGATCATTAAGATTCCCACCGCACCACTACCATTACTATCAACATCACCACTCCAACCATCACCACTATTACCAACACTATAACCTAAGTTGCAAATATCACAGCCATTGCCACCACAATTAACATCTTCACCCCTAACAGTACCTCAGAAATAATACCGTCCCCATTATCAGCGCCAGTCCCCACACTAATCACTACCACCACCACCAACACAGGACTGTTCCAGCAAGGTGCCACGCTCCACTCAATAAATATGATGCCATAACTCAGACAACCATATCATTAGCCATATTTCTTTCTCCTATAATTTTACCACGTCCATTGTATACCATTATATTGCCGACACTCCTCTCCTGACAGCTTCCTCACGTAGTCCATGTGACGGTCTATGTCATCAGTGGACTCCCCGGCCGTCCCTCTCCTTTGGTTACCATCCATACATATTGGTGATTATAAACAGTCGTAATTTTCTGATACTAGCTATTGTTTCCCCTCTAACATTACATATGTGTCCATCACACTCCTGTCGTATGTCACTGCACCCCCGCCCCCCCCCCCCCTCTCTCTCTCTCTCTCTCTCTCTCTCTCTCCCTCTCTCTCTCATTTTTTCCTGTTTTCCATTCGTCATGGACTACCCTTATGCCTTATATTTTCTCACAAAGACTTTTTCCTCGTCATCTATCATTACTTATATCATCTGTCTATGAATCATCACATATTTCCATTTAGCATAATAAAGTTACCACATGAATATTGACTTGTTCTGCTTAC
This sequence comes from Panulirus ornatus, assembly GCF_036320965.1. Lineage (NCBI taxonomy): Eukaryota > Metazoa > Arthropoda > Malacostraca > Decapoda > Palinuridae > Panulirus > Panulirus ornatus. The sequence continues at coordinate 38,911,417 of NC_092236.1, forward strand.
TGTCTACTTATCTATCTATCTATCTATCTATCTATCTATCTGCTTATCTATTTATCTATCTATCTATTTATCTATCTATCTATCTCTCTATCAATCTATCTATCTATCTATATATATATATATATTTATATATATATATATATATATATATATATATATATATATATATATATATATATATATATATATATATATATATATATATATATATATATATATATATATATCCCTGGGATAGGGGAGAAAGAATACTTCCCACGTATTCCCTGCGTGTCGTAGAAGGCGACTAAAATGGGAGGGAGCGGGGGGCTGGAAATCCTCCCCTCTCGCTTTTTTTTTTTTTTTTTTTTTAATTTTCCAAAAGAGGGAACAGAGAAGGGGGGCCAGGTGAGGATATTCCCTCAAAGGCCCATTCCTCTGTTCTCAACGCTACCTCGCTAATGCGGGAAATGGCGAATAGTATGAAAGAAAGATATATATATATATATATATATATATATATATATATATATATATATATATATATATATATATATATATATATATATATATATATATATATTGGAAAGGATCACAATTTTGCGCGTGATCAAGATATTCCTATGAGTCCACGGGGAAAATGAAACACGAAAAGTTCCCAAGTGCACTTTCGTGTAATAATCACATCATCAGGGGAGACACAAGAGAGGAATATAACAGTCAGTTGATATACATCGAAGAGACGAAGCTAGGACGCCATGTATAATGTGTGGAAGACTTCTGTGATTACACAAAGTTCATCTGCATACGCTCTGCCCAGCCTTCACAAACCCCAGCTCGCCTCTGTATACCTGACTCACTTCTGTGTAAGACAATGGAAAGAAAAATAGGTAATGTTTTGGACGATCACATGTCTACTGACTTTACTGACTCAACTGACTTTTATTTCTCTCTTGTGCTTCACCTGATGATGTGATTATTACACGAAAGTGCACTTGGGAAATTACAGTGTTTCATTTTCCCCGTGGACTCATAGGAATATATATATATGATGGAGAGAGGTGGGTGATTATTGGTGCATATGCACCCGGGCATGAGAAGAAAGATCATGAGAGGCAAGTGTTTTGGGAGCAGCTGAATGAGTGTGTTAGTGGTTTTGATGCACGAGACCGGGTTATAGTGATGGGTGATTTGAATGCAAAGGTGAGTAATGTGGCAGTTGAGGGAATAATTGGTATACATGGGGTGTTCAGTGTTGTAAATGGAAATGGTGAACAGCTTGTAGATTTATGTGCTGAAAAAGGACTGATGATTGGGAATACCTGGTTTAAAAAGCGAGATATACATAAGTATACTTATGTAAGTAGGAGAGATGGCCAGAGAGCGTTATTGGATTACGTGTTAATTGACAGGCGTGCGAAAGAGGGACTTTTGGATGTTAATGTGCTGAGAGGTGCAACTGGAGGGATGTCTGATCATTATCTTGTGGAGGATAAGGTGAAGATTTGTATGGGATTTCAGAAAAGAAGAGTGAATGTTGGGGTGAAGAGGGTGGTGAGAGTAAGTGAGCTTGGGAAGGAGACCTGTGTGAGGAAGTACCAGGAGAGACTGAGTACAGAATGGAAAAAGGTGAGAACAATGGAAGTGAGGGGAGTGGGGGAGGAATGGGATGTATTTAGGGAATCAGTGATGGATTGCGCAAAAGATGCTTGTGGCATGAGAAGAGTGGGAGGTGGGTTGATTAGAAAGGGTAGTGAGTGGTGGGATGAAGAAGTAAGAGTATTAGTGAAAGAGAAGAGAGAGGCATTTGGACGATTTTTGCAGGGAAAAAATGCAATTGAGTGGGAGATGTATAAAAGAAAGAGACAGGAGGTCAAGAGAAAGGTGTAAGAGGTGAAAAAAAGGGCAAATGAGAGTTGGGGTGAGAGAGTATCATTAAATTTTAGGGAGAATAAAAAGATGTTCTGGAAGGAGGTAAATAAAGTGCGTAAGACAAGGGAGCAAATGGGAACGTCAGTGAAGGGCGCAGATGGGGAGGTGATAACAAGTAGCGGTGATGTGAGAAGGAGATGGAGTGAGTATTTTGAAGGTTTGTTGAATGTGTTTGATGATAGAGTGGCAGATATAGGGTGTTTTGGTCGAGGTGGTGTGCAAAGTGAGAGGGTTAGGGAAAATGATTTGGTAAACAGAGAAGAGGTAGTGAAAGCTTTGCGGAAGATGAAAGCCGGCAAGGCAGCAGGTTTGGATGGTATTGCAGTGGAATTTATTAAAAAAGGGGGTGACTGTATTGTTGACTGGTTGGTAAGGTTATTCAATGTATGTATGACTCATGGTGAGGTGCCTGAGGATTGCCGGAATGCGTGCATAGTGCCATTGTACAAAGGCAAAGGGGATAAGAGTGAGTGCTCAAATTACAGAGGTATAAGTTTGTTGAGTATTCCTGGTAAATTACATGGGAGGGTATTGATTGAGAGGGTGAAGGCATGTACAGAGCATCAGATTGGGGAAGAGCAGTGTGGTTTCAGAAGTGGTAGAAGATGTGTGGATCAGGTGTTTGCTTTGAAGAATGTATGTGAGAAATACTTAGAAAAGCAAATGGATTTGTATGTAGCATTTATGGATCTGGAGAAGGCATATGATAGAGTTGATAGAGATGCTCTGTGGAAGGTATTAAGAATATATGGTGTGGGAGGAAAGTTGTTAGAAGCAGTGAAAAGTTTTTATCGATGATGTAAGGCATGTGTACGTGTAGGAAGAGAGGAAAGTGATTGGTTCTCAGTGAATGTAGGTTTACGGCAGGGGTGTGTGATGTCTCCATGGTTGTTTAATTTGTTTATGGATAGGGTTGTTAGGGAGGTAAATGCAAGAGTTTTGGAAAGAGGGGCAAGTATGAAGTCTGTTGGGGATGAGAGAGCTTGGGAAGTGAGTCAGTTTTTGTTCGCTGATGATACAGCGCTGGTGGCTGATTCATGTGAGAAACTGCAGAAGCTGGTGACTGAGTTTGGCAAAGTGTGTGGAAGAAGAATGTTAAGAGTAAATGTGAATAAGAGCAAGATTATTAGGTACAGTAGGGTTGAGGGTCAAGTCAATTGGGAGGTGAGTTTGAATGGATAAAAACAGGAGGAAGTGAAGTGTTTTAGATATCTGGGAGTGGATCTGGCAGGGGATGGAACCATGGAAGCGGAAGTGGATCATTGGGTGGGGGAGGGGGCGAAAATTCTGGGGGCCTTGAAGAATGTGTGGAAGTCGAGAACATTATCTCGGAAAGCAAAAATGGGTATGTTTGAAGGAATAGTGGTTCCAACAATGTTGTATGGTTGCGAGGCGTGGGGTATGGATAGAGTTGTGCGCAGGAGGATGGATGTGCTGGAAATGAGATGTTTGAGGACAATGTGTGGTGTGAGGTGGTTTGATCGAGTGAGCAACGTAAGGGTAAGAGAGATGTGTGGAAATAAAAAGAGCGTGGTTGAGAGAGCAGAAGAGGGTGTTTTGAAGTGGTTTGGGCACATGGAGAGAATGAGTGAGGAAAGTATGACCAAGAGGATATATGTGTCGGAGGTGGAGGGAACGAGGAGAAGAGGGAGACCAAATTGGAGGTGGAAAGATGGAGTGAAAAAGATTTTGTGTGATCGGGGCCTGAACATGCAGGAGGGTGAAAGAAGGGCAAGGAATAGAGTGAATTGGAGTGATGTGGTATACCGGGGTTGACGTGCTGTCAGTGGATTGAATCAAGGCATGTGAAGCGTCTGGGGTAAACCATGGAAAGCTGTGTAGGTATGTATATTTGCGTGTGTGGACGTGTGTATATACATGTGTATGGGGGGGGGGGTTGGGCCATTACTTTCGTTTGTTTCCTTGCGCTACCTCACAAACGCGGGAGACAGCGACAAAGTATAATAAAAATAAAAAAAAAAAAAATATATATATATATATATATATATATATATATATATATATATATATATATATATATACAGTTATATACAGTAGGGTTGAGGGTCAAGTCAATTGGGAGGTAAGTTTGAATGGAGAAAAACTGGAGGAAGTAAAGTGTTTTAGATATCTGGGAGTCGATCTGGCAGCGGATGGAACCATGGAAGCGGAAGTGAATCATAGGGTGGGGGAGGGGGCGAAAATTCTGGGAGCCTTGAAGAATGTTTGTAAGTCGAGAACATTATCTCGGAAAGCAAAAATGGGTAAGTTTGAAGGAATAGTGGTTCCAACAATGTTGTATGGTTGCGAGGCGTGGGCTATGGATAGAGTTGTGCGCAGGAGGGTGGATGTGCTGGAAATCAGATGTTTGAGGACAATATGTGGTGTGAGGTGGTTTGATCGAGTAAGTAATGTAAGGGTAAGAGAGATGTGTGGAAATAAAAGAGTGTGGTTGAGAGAGCAGAAGAGGGTGTTTTGAAGTGGTTTGGTCACATGGAGAGAATGAGTGAGGAAAGATTGACCAAGAGGATATATGTGTCAGAGGTGGAGGGAACGAGGAGAAGTGGGAGACCAAATTGGAGGTGGAAAGATGGAGTGAAAAAGAGTTTGAGTGATCGGGGCCTGAACATGCAGGAGGGTGAAAGGCGTGCAAGGAATAGAGTGAATTGGAACGATGTGGTATACCGGGGTCGACGTGCTGTCAATGGATTGAACCAGGGAACGGGGGGCCAGAAATCCTCCCCTCCTTGTATTTTTAACTTTCTAAAATTGGAAACAGAAGAAGGAGTCACGCGGGGAGTGTTCATCCTCCTCGAAGGCTCAGACTGGGGTGTCTAAATGTGTGTGGATGTAACCAAGATGTGAAAAAAGGAGAGATAGTTAGTATGTTTGAGGAAAGGAACCTGGATGTTTTGGCTCTGAGTGAAACGAAGCTCAAGGGTAAAGGGGAAGAGTGGTTTGGGAATGTCTTGGGAGTAAAGTCAGGGGTTAGTGAGAGGACAAGAGCAACGGAAGGAGTAGCAGTACTCCTGAAACAGGAGTTGTGGGATTATATGATAGAATGTAAGAAAGTAAATTCTCGATTAATATGGGTGAAACTGAAAGTTGATGGAGAGAGATGGGTGATTATTGGTGCATATGCACCTGGGCATGAGAAGAAAGATCATGAGAGGCAAGTGTTTTGGGAACAGCTGAATGAGTGTGTTAGTGGTTTTGATGCACGAGACCGGGTTATAGTGATCGGTGATTTGAATGCAAAGGTGAGTAATGTGGCAGTTGAGGGAGTAATTGGTATACATGGGGTGTTAAGTGTTGTAAATGGAAATGGTGAAGAGCTTGTAGATTTATGTGCTGAAAAAGTACTGGTTATTGGGAATACCTGGTTTAAAAAGCGAGATATACATAAGTATACGTATGTAAGTAGGAGAGATGGCCAGAGAGCGTTATTGGATTACGTGTTAATTGACAGGCGCGCGAAAGAGAGACTCTTGGATGTTAATGTGCTGAGAGGTGCAACTGGAGGGATGTCTGATCATTATCTTCTGGAGGCTAAGGTGAAGATTTGTATGGGTTTGCAGAAAAGAAGAGTGAATGTTGGGGTGAAGAGGGTGGTGAGAGCAAGTGACCTTGGGAAGGAGACTTGTGTGAGGAAGTACCAGGAGAGACTGAGTACAGAATGGAAAAAGGTGAGAACAATGGAAGTAAGGGGAGTGGGGGAGGAATGGGATGTATTTAGGGAATCAGTGATGGATTGCGCAAAAGATGCTTGTGGCATGAGAAGAGTGTGAGGTGGGTTGATTAGAAAGGGTAATGAGTGGTGGGATGAAGAAGTAAGATATATATATATATATATATATGTATATATATATATATATATATATATATATATATATATATATATATATATATATATATATATATATATATATATATATGTATATATATATTATCCCTAGGGATAGGGGAGAAATGATACTTCCCATGTATTTCCTGGGTGTCGTAAAAGCCGACTAAAAGGGGAGGGAGTGGGGGTGGAAATCCTCCTCTCCAGTTTTTCACTTTTCCAATAGAAGGAACAGAGAAAGGGGCCAAGTAGGGGTTTTCCCTCTTAGCCTCAGTCGTATGTTCTTAACGCTACCTCGCTAATGCGGGAAACGGCGGAAGCTGGTGACTGAGTTGGTTAAGTGTGTGAAAGAAGAAAGTGAGAGTAAATGTGAATAAGAGCAAGGTTATTAGGTACAGTAGAGTTGAGGGACAGGTCAATTGGGAGGTAAGTCTGAATTTAGAAAAACTGGAGGAAGTGAATTGTTTTAGATATCTGGGAGTGGATTTGGCAGCGGATGGAACCATGGAAGCGGGAGTGAGTCACAGGGTGGGGGGGGGGGGGGGGGAGAAAGTTCTGGGAACGTTGAAAAATTTGTGGAAGGTGAGAACATTATCTCAGAAAGCAAAAATGGGTATGTTTGAAGGAATAGTGGTTCCAACAATGTTATATGGTTGCGAGGCGTGGGCCATAGATAGTGTTGTGCGGAGGAGGGTGGATGTGTTGGAAATGAGATGTTTGAGGACAATATGTGGTGTCAGGTGGTTTAATCGAGTAAGTAATGAAAGGGTAAGAGATATATGTGGTAATAAAAAAGTGTGGTTGAGAGAGCAGAAGAGGGTGTATTGAAATGGTTTGGTCATATGGAGAGAATGAGTGAGGAAAGATTGACAAAGAGGATATATGTGTTAGAGGTGGAAGGAACGAGCAGAAGTGGGAGACCAAATTGGAGGTGGAAGGATGGAGTGAAAAAGATTTTGAGCGATCGGGGCCTGAACATGCAGGAGGGTGAAAGGCGTGCAAGGAATCGAGTGAATTGGAACGATGTGGTATACTGGCGTCGACGTGCTATTAATGGATTAAACCAGGGCATGTGAAGCGCCTGGGGTGAAGCATGGAAAGTTTTTTGGGCCTGGATGTGGAAAGGGAGCTGTGGTTTCGGTGAATTATTACATGACAGCTAGAGACTGAGTGTGAACGAATGTGGCCGATGTTGTCTCTTCCTAGCGCTGCCTCGCACATATGAAGGGGGGGGGAGGGAGTTGTTATTTCATGTGTGGCGAGGTGGCGATGGGAATGAATAAAGGCAGACAGTATGAATTATGTACATGTGTATATATGTATATGTCTCTGTGTGTATATATATGTATACGTTAAGATGTATAGGTATGTATATTTGCATTTGTGGACGTGTATGTATATACATGTGTATGTGGGTGAGTTGGGCCATTCTTTCGTCTGTTTCCTTGCGCTACCTCGCAAACGCGAGAGACAGCGACAAAGCAAAATGAAAATAAAAAAAAAATATATATATATATATATATATATATATATATATATATATATATATATACATATATATATATATATATATATATATATATATATATATATATATATATATATATATATATATTATTATTATTATTATTATTATTTTCCTTTGTCGCTGTCTCCCGCGTTTGCGAGGTAGCGCAAGGAACCAGACGAAAGAAATGGCCCAACCCACCCCCATACACATGTATATACATACACGTCCACACAGGCAAATATACATACCTATACATCTCAATGTACACATATATATACACACACAGACACATACATATATACCCATGCACACAATTCACACTGTCTGCCTTTATACATTCCCATCGCCACCTCGCCACACAAGGAATACCATCCCCCTCCCCCCTCATGTGTGCGAGGTAGCGCTAGGAAAAGACAACAAAGGCCCCATTCGTTCACACTCAGTCTCTAGTTGTCATGCAATAATGCCCGAAACCACAGCTCCCTTTCCACATCCAGGCCCCATACAACTTTCCATGGTTTACCCCAGACGCTTCACATGCCCTGATTCAATCCACTGACAACACGTCAAACCCTGTATACCATATCGATCCAATTCACTCTATTCCTTGCACGCCTTTCACCCTCCTGCATGTTCAGGCCCAGATCACTCAAAATCTTTTTCACTCCATCTTTCCACCTCCAATTTGGTCTCCCACTTCTCTTCATTCCCTCCACCTCCGACACATATATCCTCTTGGTCAATCTTTCCCCACTCATTCTCTCCATGTGACCAAACCATTTCAAAACACCCTCTTCTGCTCTCTCAACCACGCTCTTTTTAATTCCACACATCTCTCTTACCCTTCCATTACTTACTCCATCAAACCACCTCACACCACATATTGTCCTCAAACATCTCATTTCCAGCACATCCACCCTCCTCCGCACAACTCTATCCATAGCCCACGCCTCGCAACCATACAACATTGTTGGAACCACTATTCCTTCAAACATACCCCTTTTTGCTTTCCGAGATAATGTTCTCGACTTCCACACATTCTTCAAGGCTCCCAGGATTTTCGCCCCCTCCCCCACCCTATGATTCACTTCCGCTTCCAAGGTTCGATCCGCTGCCAGATCCACTCCCAGATATCTAAAACACTTCACTTCCTGAAGTTTTTTTCCATTCAAACTAACCTCCCAATTGACTTGACCCGTCAATCCTAGTGTACCTAATAACCTTGCTCTTATTCACATTTACTCTTAACTTTCTTCTTTCACGCACTTTATCAAACTCAGTCACCAGCTTCTGCAGTTTCTCACATGAATCAGCCACCAGCGCTGTATCATCAGCGAACAACAACTGACTCACTTCCCAAGCTCTCTCATCCACAACAGACTTCATACTTGCCCCTCTTTCCAAAACTCTTGCATTCACCTCCCTAACAACCCCATCCATAAACAAATTAAACAACCATGGAGACATCACACACCCCTGCCGCAAACCTACATTCACTGAGAACCAATCACTTTCCTCTCTTCCTACACGTACACATGCCTTACATCCTCGATAAAAACTTTTCACTGCTTCTAACAACTTGCCTCCCACACCATATATTCTTAATACCTTCCACAGAGCATCTCTATCAACTCTATCATATGCCTTCTCCAGATCCATAAATGCTACATACAAATCCATTTGCTTTTCTAAGTATTTCTCACATACATTCTTCAAAGCAAACACCTGATCCACACATCCTCTACCACTTCTGAAACCACACTGCTCTTCCCCAATCTGATGCTCTGTACATGCCTTCACCCTCTCAATCAATACCCTCCCATATGATTTACCAGGAATACTCAACAAACTTATACCTCTGTAATTTGAGCACTCACTCTTATCCCCTTTGCCTTTGTACAATGGCACTATGAACGCATTCCGCCAATCCTCAGGCACCTCACCATGAGTCATACATGCATTAGATAACTTTACCAACCAGTCAACAATACAGTCATCCAGACCTGCTGCGATGCCGGCTTTCATCTTCCGCAAAGCTTTTACTACCTCTTCTCTGTTTACCACATCATTTTCCCTAACCCTCTCACTTTGCACACCACCTCGACCCAAACACCCTATATCTGCCACTCTCATCAAACACATTCAACAAACCTTCAAAATACTCACTCTATCTCCTTCTCACATCACCACTACTTGTTATCACCTCCCCATTAGCGCCCTTCACTGAAGTTCCCATTTGCTCCCTCGTCTTACACACTTTACTTAAATCCTTCCAGAACATCTTTATATTCTCCCTAAAATTTAATGATACACTCTCACCCCAACTATCATTTGCCTCTCTTTTTCACCTCTTGCACCTTTCTCTTGACCTCCTGTCTCTTTCTTTTATACATCTCCCACTCAATTCCATTTTTTTTTCCTGCAAAAATCGTCCAAATGCCTCTCTCTTCTCTTTCACTGATAATCTTACTTCTTCATCCCACCACTCACTACCCTTTCTAATCAACCCACCTCCCATGCTTCTCATGCCGCAAGCATCTTTTGCGCAATCCATCACTGATTCCCTAAATACATCCCATTCCTCCCCCACTCCCCTTACTTCCATTGTTGTCACCTTTTTCCATTCTGTACTCAGTCTCTCCTGGTACTTACTCACACAAGTCTCCTTCCCAAGCTCACTTACTCTCACCACCCTCTTCACCCCAACATTCTTTTCATGATAAGAGAAGTTTACCAGGCAGTATGATACAGTGGTTAAATTGATGAAAGCTACTATTGACGTTTGTGTAAATGAATTATACATTTCCCTTTTCCATAGCCAGAGGTTAAACCATTATGTGACATTTATTTTTCATTTCATTTCAAGCTACAAGTTTCATTCTTCTAAATTATTTCTTACATTTTTCATAGGGGCAAGTATGAAGTCTGTTGGGGATGAGAGAGCTTGGGAAGTGAGTCAGTTGTTGTTCGCTGATGATACAGCGCTGGTGGCTGATTCATGTGAGAAACTGCAGAAGCTGGTGACTGAGTTTGGTAAAGTGTGTGGAAGAAGAAAGTTAAGAGTAAATGTGAATAAGAGCAAGGTTATTAGGTACAGTAGGGATGAGGGTCAAGTCAACTGGGAGGTGAGTTTGAATGGAGAAAAACTGGAGGAAGTGAAGTGTTTTAGATATCTGGGAGTGGACCTGTCAGCGGATGGAACCATGGAAGCGGAAGTGGATCATAGGGTGGGGGAGGGGGCGAAAATTTTGGGAGCCTTGAAAAATGTGTGGAAGTCGAGAACATTATCTCGGAAAGCAAAAATGGGTATGTTTGAAGGAATAGTGGTTCCAACAATGTTGTATGGTTGCGAGGCGTGGGCTATGGATAGAGATGTGCGCAGGAGGATGGATGTGCTGGAAATGAGATGTTTGAGGACAATGTGTGGTGTGAGGTGGTTTGATCGAGTAAGTAACGTAAGGGTAAGAGAGATGTGTGGAAATAAAAAGAGCGTGGTTGGGAGAGCAGAAGAGGGTGTTTTGAAGTGGTTTGGGCACATGGAGAGAATGAGTGAGGAAAGATTGACCAAGAGGATATATGTGTCGGAGGTGGAGGGAACGAGGAGAAGGGGGAGACCAAATTGGAGGTGGAAAGATGGAGTGAAAAAGATTTTGTGTGATCGGGGCCTGAACATGCAGGAGGGTGAAAGGAGGGCAAGGAATAGAGTGAATTGGAGCGATGTGGTATACCGGGGTTGACGTGCTGTCGGTGGATTGAATCAGGGCATGTGAAGCGTCCGGGGTAAACCATGGAAAGCTGTGTAGGTATGTATATTTGCGTGTGTGGACGTGTGTATGTACATGTGTATGGGGGGGGGGGGGGTTGGGCCATTTCTTTCGTCTGTTTCCCTGCGCTACCTCGCAAACGCGGGAGACAGCGACAAAGTATAAAAAAAAAAAAAAAAAAAAAATATATATATATATATATATATATATATATATATATATATATATATATATGTGTGTATATGTGTGTATGTGTGAATATGTGTGTATGTCTTATGGAGTGGATTAGTCTGCTCCCTCCACACGGACTCTTTTTTTCTTTCATCACAGGGCATGTGTGAACTCATTAAGGAGCCACCCAAACGCATATTTCCTATCAACAGACAACTGAATTTACCTTATTAATCATACGATGACTTGTAACATAGATATTATGAAAGGACTGTTATAAACTAAACAGCTTTATCATAGCAAAGATCCGTGACCAGCTGAATTTGCTTTGATCGTGTATGAAGTTTACGACAGGACGGTACATTGCCTGAAACCACACAAGTAAATGTGACCGGAAGCAACAAACTTTCAGTGTCTACATACTGGCAGTTCACCCAGCAATTCATCCTTCCCTCTGGTTATCTGTCTTAGGTTGGGTGTATGTAGTATAAATGAAATAGCTTTGATTAGGGTGCTCTCAGTCTCCCCGCAGCGCTCAGGAACCCGGCCATGTCCACTAGGCGGTACTACAAATCGTAAAGTGTAGTGATGTTGTGCATATGTCTACACTGAGTGGATGCGTGGCAAATGAACAGTAAGTGTTCAGTGCCTTCATCGGGGTAGTTCCCTAGTGGGCATGAAAGATCTTGATATATGTTTGATCCAAAGTTGTAGTGTTGTAGGGATAAGTAATTCCGATAACATATAACATAGACGGGAAAGTATAATTTGTACATGACTGGGAAGTGTGGTTTTAGATGGAAGCATGACTGGTGAGGCTTGGAGGGACGACTGTTCGAAGCTTATTGGTTCATTTCGGTGTGTATGTGTTTGCTAGGTGTGGGGGATCTGTGAGCTGCGTCACCCTACCCACCACACTGATCTGTGTCATCCTACCCACCATAGTGATCTGTGTCACCCTACCCCCACACTAACCTGTGTCAACCCTACCCACCACACTGCTGTGTCACCCTACCCCGACACACAGGTTCCCTACCCACCACACTGATCTGTGTCACCTTACCCCCACACCAACCTGTGTTAACCCTACCCACCACACCAATCTGTGTCACATTATCCACCACACTGATCTGTGTCTCCCTACCCACCACACTGATCTGTGTCACCCTACCTCCACACTAACCTGTGTCAACACTACCCACCACACCGATCTGTGTCACCCTTCCCACCACACTGATCTGTGTTACCCTACCGACTACACTGATCTGTGTCACCCTACCCACCACACTGATCTGTATCACCCTACCCCCACACTAACCTGCGTCACCTCACCCACCACAGTGATCTGTGTCACCCTACCCCCACACTAACCTGTGTCAACCCTACACACCACGCTGATCTGTGTCACCCTTCCCCACACTAATCTGTGTTAACCCTACTCACCACACTAACCTGTGTCACTCTACCCACCACATTAACCTGTGTCAGCTCTACCTACCACACTGATCTGCGTCACCCTACCCTTACTCTCACTAGTGTCATCCTACCCACCACACTCGCTGATCCTACCCACTACTCTCACCTTTGTCATCCTACTCAACATACACACCAATGTCATCCAACCCGCCACACTCACCTTTGTTATCCTACCCACCACACTCACCAGGGTCATCCTACCTACTACATTTACTTGCGTCACTCTAACCACTATACTCACCTGTGACACCCTACTCATGACACTCACTTGTGTCACTATATCCACCACACTCACCTATGCCTCGTTCAAGCCATCACCTGTTCTCTGTTCTTGCCTGCCACGTCAGCTCGGTCCATACATCACCTTACTCACAGTAGATTTACGACGTTACACCTTTCCTTCGGCTAACAGAAAAAAAACTTCCTGGTGTGTTATCAGGACCGATCGTAAGGGTCATAACAGCCGGATAATTGATAAGGCAAGTGACGTAAATATTCCGTTTCTAGCAATAAGTACGAGTGGCCGGGAATGCCAAGATACGACCCGTAATTAATGATATCTTTTCCGTGAATTGTAAATTGTTAAGGACAACAGACCCAGGATTTTGAGAAGAAGGTCGTTCACGCAGCTCTGTATAAGAGTATCAGGTGCAGAAAGATGTTTGCTACCCACTTCCGAAAAGAAATAACAGTATCTTTATGAACCACAATGAACCTCCGGTCCGTAGACGGAATACTGAAAGCGTCATCAGACTCCTTGGTCAGGAGTAAGTTATTCTTTATAGCAGGGGCGTGGGCTGAGGCTGTTCCATGCCGAAGATTTATGGCCACTTCGGGCCTTCCTTCCACGACTCCTTTACCTCCTTTTTCTTGAACTTCTTCTTCCCTTCTTTATCCCGTCCTCAATCCTCTCACCCTATTCTTCCGTCGCTCTCATCTTCATTTGTTTCAGCCCACCATCCTCTTCCATTTACGTTCCATCTCGTCCTACTCTTCTCTTATTCTTCTCCTCCTCCTCTTCTCCATACCTCTTTCATTTCATTTCACACTGATCTCCTCTTCCTCCATCTCCCCCACTCCTTTACCACTTCCGTCTCATCCTGTCCGTTCTTACCAAGACCCTGATAAAACTTTTGTTGTCTAAAGTTATATATGACTCGTTCATTATTGCTATGTCGTGTCGTGTGGACCTGTAGCAAGGTATCGGGAATGTCTCAATAAGCAACTGTGTCACTTTGTGTTTTCCTGGAATGACGTACAGGGGAAGGGTACACACAAGGACCAGCCAGTCGTAATGTGGTGATGACGAAGTGACTCGGTGGAAAAGTGGACTAGGAATCATGGACCGAGGCTATGTTAGTACCAAAGCGAACTAGTTTCCTTACACTTCCCATAGGCATTAGTGAGGAGTAAATATTCTATTACAAGTTATAATCAATTAGAATTGAAGGGGAAAGTTTCTTGCTGCCTGTAAGGTATGTTTGGGTGGTAATGTACCGAGGGGCAGCGGTCTGCTAGAGGGAGGCGAATTAGTTAGTCTTTGTACATAAACTATATCAACATTGACTGCTACTGGTAAAGGCTCCTATGTTCTTGGTGTTTGCTATAAATAGATATATATGTATTCATATATATATGGAATTTATTAAAAAAGGGGGTGACTGTGTTGTTGACTGGTTGGTAAGGTTATTTAATGTGTGTATGACTCATGGTGAGGTGCCTGAGGATTGGCGGAATGCGTGCATAGTGCCATTGTACAAAGGCAAAGGGGATAAGAGTGAGTGCTCAAATTACAGAGGTATAAGTTTGTTGAGTATTCCTGGTAAATTATATGGGAGGGTATTGATTGAGAGGGTGAAGGCATGTACAGAGCATCAGATTGGGGAAGAGCAGTGTGGTTTCAGAAGTGGTAGAGGATGTGTGGATCAGGTGTTTGCTTTGAAGAATGTATGTGAGAAATACTTAGAAAAGCAAATGGATTTGTATGTAGCATTTATGGATCTGGAGAAGGCATATGATAGAGTTGATAGAGATGCTCTGTGGAAGGTATTAAGAATATATGGTGTGGGAGGCAAGTTGTTAGAAGCAGTGAAAGGTTTTTATCGAGGATGTAAGGCATGTGTACGTGTAGGAAGAGAGGAAAGTGATTGGTTCTCAGTGAATGTAGGTTTGCGGCAGGGGTGTGTGATGTCTCCATGGTTGTTTAATTTGTTTATGGATGGGGTTGTTAGGGAGGTAAATGCAAGAGTCTTGGAAAGAGGGGCAAGTATGAAGTCTGTTGGGGATGAGAGAGCTTGGGAAGTGAGTCAGTTGTTGTTCGCTGATGATACAGCGCTGGTGGCGGATTCATGTGAGAAACTGCAGAAGCTGGTGACGGAGTTTGGTAAAGTGTGTGGAAGAAGAAAGTTAAGAGTAAATGTGAATAAGAGCAAGGTTATTAGGTACAGTAGGGTTGAGGGTCAAGTCAATTGGGAGGTGAGTTTGAATGGAGAAAAACTGGAGGAAGTGAAGTGTTTTAGATATCTGGGAGTGGATCTGTCAGCGGATGGAACCATGGAAGCGGAAGTGGATCATAGGGTGGGGGAGGGGGCGAAAATTCTGGGAGCCTTGAAAAATGTGTGGAAGTCGAGAACATTATCCCGGAAAGCAAAAATGGGTATGTTTGAAGGAATAGTGGTTCCAACAATGTTGTATGGTTGCGAGGCGTGGGCTATGGATAGAGTTGTTCGCAGGAGGATGGATGTGCTGGAAATGAGATGTTTGAGGACAATGTGTGGTGTGAGGTGGTTTGATCGAGTAAGTAACGTAAGGGTAAGAGAGATGTGTGGAAATAAAAAGAGCGTGGTTGAGAGAGCAGAAGAGGGTGTTTTGAAATGGTTTGGGCACATGGAGAGAATGAGTGAGGAAAGATTGACCAAGAGGATATATGTGTCGGAGGTGGAGGGAACGAGGAGAAGAGGGAGACCAAATTGGAGGTGGAAAGATGGAGTGAAAAGGATTTTGTGTGATCGGGGCCTGAACATGCAGGAGGGTGAAAGGAGGGCAAGGAATAGAGTGAATTGGAGCGATGTGGTATACCGGGGTTGACGTGCTGTCAGTGGATTGAATCAAGGCATGTGAAGCGTCCGGGGTAAACCATGGAAAGCTGTGTAGGTATGTATATTTGCGTGTGTGGACGTGTGTATGTACATGTGTATGGGGGGGGGGCCATTTCTTTCGTCTGTTTCCTTGCGCTACCTCGCAAACGCGGGAGACAGCGACGAGGTATAAAAAAAAAAAAAAAAATATATATGAATAAAAATATGAATAGAATGAGGCTTGTATTTGTCTGTTTCTGACGCAACCTCGCAAAAGACGGAAACGGGGAAAAGTGAACGTAGAAAAAAAATTCTATAGGGGATAGAGGAGAAAGAATACTTCCCACGTATTCCCTGCATGTCATAGAAAGCGACTAAAAGGGGAGCGAGCGGGGGACTGAAAATCCTCCACTCCTGTTTTACTTTTCCCAAAGAAGGAACAGAGACGGGAGCCAAGAGAGGATTTTTCCCTCAAAGACTCAGTCATCTGCTCCTTACGCTACCTGGCTATCGCGGGATTTGTGGGAATAGGTGATACAGTAAGAAAGTAAATTCTAGCTTAATGTGGGTAAAACTCAAAGTGGATGGAGAGAAATGGGTGATTATTGGTGCCTATGCATCTGGTCATGAAAAGAAAGATCATAAGAGGCAAGTGTTTTGAAAGCAGCTGAGTGACTGTGCTAGCAGCTTTGATGTACTTGACCAGGTTATAGCGATGAGTGATTTGAATGCAAAAGTGAATAATATGGCAGTTCAGGGTATAATTGGTGTATATGGGATGTTCAGTGTTGTGAACAGTAATGGTGAAGAGCTTGTGGATTTGTGTTCTGAAAAGATACTGGTGACTGGGAATACCTGGTTCAAAAAGACAGATATACATGCGTATACGTATGTGAGTAGGAGAGATGGTCAAAGGACAATATTGGATTACGTGTTAATTGATAGGCGTGTACAAGAGAGACTTTTGGATGTAATGTACTAAGAGGGGCAGCTGGAGGGATTCCTGATCAATATTTTGTGGAGGCGAAGGTGAAGATTTGCAGAGGTTATCAGAAAAGAAGAGAGAATGTTGGGGTGAAGAGAGTGGTGAGAGTAAGTGAGCTTGGGAAGGAGGCTTGTGTGAGGAAGTTCCCGGAGAGATTGAGCATAGAATGGCAAAAGGTGAGATCAAATGACGTGAGGGGAATAGGTGAAGAATGGGATGTATTTAGAGAAGCAGTGATGGCTTGCGCAAAGGATGCATGTGTCATGAGAAAGGTGGGAGGTGGGCAGATTAGAAAGGGTAGTGAGTGGTGGGATGAAGAAGTAGGGTTGTTAGCGAAAGAGAAAAGAGAGGCGTTTAGATGATATTTGCAGGGAAGTGGTGCATATGACTGGGAAATGTTTAAAAGAAATCAGCAGGAGTTCAAGAGAAAGGCGCAGGAGTTGATAAAGAGGCCAAATGATAGTTGGGGTGAGAGAGTATCATTAAATCTTAGGGAGGATAAAAGGATGTTTTCGAAGGAGGTAAATGACGTGCGTAAGGCAAGAAAACAAATGGAAACATCGGTGAAGGTGGCAAGTCGGGAGGAAATAACAGGTAATGATAAAGTGAAAAGAAGATGGAATGAGTATTTTCAAGGTTGCTTGAATGTGTTTGATAATAGAGCGGTAGATATAAGGAGTTTTGGTCGGGGTAGTGTGCAAAATGAGAGAGTTCTGGGGAAAAGGATTTGCGAAAGAGAGAAGAGGTAGTGAAATTTTGCGGAAGATGAAAGCCAGCAAGGCAGTGGGTTTAGATAGTATTGCAATGCGATTTATCAAAAAAGAGATGACTATGTTGTTCATTAGTTGGTAAAGATATTCACTGTATGTATGGACGATGATGAAGTGACTAAGGATTAGCGGAATGCTTGCATAGTGACATTCTACAAAGGCAAAGGGGATAAAGGTGAGTGTTAAAATTACAGAGGTATAAGTTTCTCGAATATTTCTAGGAAATTATATGGGAGGGTATTGATTGAGAGGGTGAAGGCATGTACAGAGCATCAGATTAGGGAAGAGCAGTGTGGTTTCAAGAGTGGTAGAGGATATGTGAATCAGGTGCTTGCTTTGAAGAATGTATGTGAGAAATACTTACAAAAACGGGTAGATTTGTATGCAGTATTCATGGATCTGGAAAAGGGATATGATAGCGTTAATAGAGACGCTTTGTGGAAGGCTTTAAAAGTATATGGTGTGGGAGGTAAGTTGCTGGAAGCAGTGAAGAGTGTTTACCAAGGATGTAGGGCATGTGTACAGATAGTAAGTGAGGAGAGTGATTCGTTCCCAGTGAATGTCGGTTTCCGCTAGGGGTGTGTGATGTCTCCATGGTTGTTTAATTTGTGATGTTTTGGAAGGAGGTAAATAATGCGCTTTAGACAAGAGAACAAATGGGAACATCGGTGAAGGGGGCAAGTGGGGAGGTAATAAAAGGTGTACGAGTATGCAGTCTGATGAGGATGAGAGTGTCTGGGAAGTGAGTCAGTGTTGTTCGCCGATGATACAGCTCTAGTAGCTGATTCCTGCGAGAAACTGCAGAGGTTGGCGACTGAGTTTGGAAAAGTGTTTAAAAGAAGAAAGTTGAGAGTAAAGGTGAATAAGAGAAAGGTTATTAGTTTCAGTATGGTTGAAGGACAAGTTAATTGAGAGGTAAGTTTGAATGGAGAAGTGTTTCAGATTCCTGGGACTTGACTTAGCAGCGGATGGAACCATCGAAGTGGAAATAAGTCACAGGGTGGGGGAGGGTGAGAAGGTTCTGTTAGCACTGAAAAATGTGTGGAATGTGAGAACGTTATCTCGGAGAGCAAAAATAGGTATGTTCGAAGGAGTACTGGTTACAACTATGTTATATATGGTTGCGAGGCATGGGCTGTGGATAGGGTTGTACGGAGGAGGGTGGATGTGTCGGAAATGAAACGTTTGAGGACAATATGTGGTGTGAGGTGGTTTGATCGAGTAATTAATGAAAGGGTAGGAGCAGATGAGGTTATTTTGAAATGGTATGGACACATGGAGAGAATGAGTGAGAAAATATTGACAAAGAGCTTAAATGTATCAGAGGTGGATGGGAGAAGAATTGAAGGTGGAAGGATGGTGTGAAAAAGATTTTGAGCCATCGGTGCCTGAACTTACAGGAGTATGAAAGGAGTGCAAGGAATAGAGAGAATTGGAACAATGTGGTATACTGGGGTCGACGTGCTGTCAATGGATTGAGCCGGGACATGTGAAACGTCTGGGGTATACCATGGAAAGGTCTGTAGAAAGGGCGCTACGGTTTCGGTGCATTACACATGACAGCTAGAGACTGAATGTGCGCGAATGTGTCCTCTTTATCTTTTCCTGGCCCTACCTTGCTAAGGTGGGGGATGCTTTTTTCCTGTGAAAAAATTGATGGATATGTATATAGCATTCATGGATCTGGAGAAGGCATATAATAGAATAGATAGAGATGCTTTGTGGAAGGTATTAAGAATATATGGTGTGTGAGGCAAGTTGCTAGAAGCAGCGAAAAGTTTTTACCAAGGATGTAAGGCATATGTACGAGAACGAAGACGGGAAAGTGATTGGTTCCCAATGAATGTCTATTTGCGGTAGGGGTGCGTGATGTCTCCATGGTTGTTTAATTTGTTTGTGGATGGGGTTGTTAGGGAGGTGAATGCAAGAGTTTTGGAAAGAGGGGCAAGTATGCAGTCTGTTGAGGATGAGAGAGCTTGGGAAGTGAGTCAGTTGTTGTTCGCTGATGATACAACGCTGGTGGCTGATTCGGGTGAGAAACTGCAGATGGTGACTGAGTTTGGTAAAGTGTGTGAAAGAAGAAAGTTGAGAGTAATTGTGAATAAGAGCAAGGTTATAAAGTTCAGTATGGTTGAGGGACAAATTAATTGGGAAGTTAGTTTGATAGACAAAATATGGATTAGATGAAGTGGATTTGATATCTGAAAGTGGAATTAGCAGCGGATAGAAGCATGGAAATGGAAAAGAGTCACAGAGTGGGGGACGGTGCAAAGGTTCTGAAGGCGTTGAAGAGAGTGTTGAAAGTAGGAATGTTATCAGAGAGCAAAAATGGGTATGTTTGAAAAAATAGTGGCTCCAACAATGTTATATGGTTGCTAGGCATGGGCTATAGATAGGGTTTTGCGGAGAAGAGTAGATGTGTTAGATATGACATGTTTGAAGACAATATGTGGTGTGAAGTGGTTTGATCGAGTAAGTAATGAAAGGGTGAGAGAGATGTGTGGTAATAAAAAGAGTGTGGTTGAGAGAGCAGAAGAGTTAGTATTGAAATGGTTTGGTCACATGGAGAGAAAGAGAGAGGAAAGATTGACAATGAGGATATATGTGTCAGAGGTGGAGGGAACGAGAAGTGGGAGACCAAATTGGAGGTGGAAGGATTAAGTGAGAAAGTGAGACATTGGGTGTTAAGTGTTGTAAATGGATATGGTGAAGAGTTTGTAGATTTGTTTGCTGAAAAAGGACTGGTGATTGGGAATACTTGGCTTAAAAAGAGAGATATACGTAAGTATAGGTATGAAGTAGGAGATATGGACAGAGATCGTTACTGGATTACGTGTTAATTGATAGGCGTGTGAAAGACAGACATTTTGGATGTTAATGTGCTGAGAGGTGCAACTGGAGGGATGTCTGATCATTGTCTTGTGGAGGCGGTGAAGATTTGTAGAGGTTTTTAGAAAAGAAGAGAGAATGTTGGGGTGAAGAGAGTGGTGAGAGTAAGTGAGCTTCAGAAGGAGACTGGTGTGAGGAAGTACCAGGAGCGACTGAGTGCAGAATGGAAAAAGGTGAGAGCAAAGGACGTAAGGGGAGTGGGGGCGGAATGGAACGTATCTAGGGAAGCGGTGATGGCTTGCGCAAAAGATGCTTGTGGCATGAGAAGCGTGGGAGGTAGGCACATTAGAACGAGTAGTGAGTGGTAGGATGAAGAAGTAAGATTATTAGTGAGAGGGAAGAGAGAGACGTTTGGACAATTTTTGAAGGGAAATAATGGAAATGACTGGGAGATCTATAAAAGAAAGAGGCAAGAGGTCAAAATAAATGTGCATATATATATATATATATATATATATATATATATTTTTTTTTTTTTTTTTTTGCTTTGTCGCTGTCTCCCGCGTTTGCGAGGTAGCGCAAGGAAACAGACGAAAGAAATGGCCCCCCCCCCCCCCCCCCATACACATGTATATACATACGTCCACACACGCAAATATACATACCTACACAGCTTTCCATGGTTTACCCCAGACGCTTCACATGCCTTGATTCAATCCACTGACAGCACGTCAACCCCCGTATACCACATCGCTCCAATTCACTCTATTCCTTGCCCTCCTTTCACACTCCTGCATGTTCAGGCCCCGATCACACAAAATCTTTTTCACTCCATCTTTCCACCTCCAATTTGGTCTCCCTCTTCTCCTCGTTCCCTCCACCTCCGACACATATATCCTCTTGGTCAATCTTTCCTCACTCATTCTCTCCATGTGCCCAAACCATTTCAAAACACCCTCTTCTGCTCTCTCAACCACGCTCTTTTTATTTCCACACATCTCTCTTACCCTTACGTTACTTACTCGATCAAACCACCTCACACCACACATTGTCCTCAAACATCTCATTTCCAGCACATCCATCCTCCTGCGCACAACTCTATCCATAGCCCACGCCTCGCAACCATACAACATTGTTGGAACCACTATTCCTTCAAACATACCCATTTTTCCTTTCCGAGATAATGTTCTCGACTTCCACACATTCTTCAAGGCTCCCAGGATTTTCGCTCCCTTGCCCACCCAATGATCCACTTCCGCTTCCATGGTTCCATCCGCTGCCAGATCCACTCCCAGGTATCTAAAACACTTTACTTCCTCCAGTTTTTCTCCATTCAGACTTACCTCCCAATTGACTTGATCCTCAAACCTACTGTACCTAATTACCTTGCTCTTATTCAAATTTAATCTTAACTTTCTTCTTTCACACACTTTACCAAACTCAGTCACCAGTTTCTGCAGTTTCTCACATGAATCAGCCACCAGCGCTGTATCATCAGCGAACAACAACTGACTCACTTCCCAAGCTCTCTCATCCCCAACAGACTTCATACTTGCCCCTCTTTCCAAAACTCTTGCATTCACCTCCCTAACAACCCCATCCATAAACAAATTAAACAACCATGGAGACATCACACACCCCTGCCGCAAACCTACATTCATTGAGAACCAATCACTTTCCTCCCTTCCTACACGTACACACACACACACACACACATATATATATATATATATATATATATATATATATATATATATATATATATATATATATATATATATATATATATATATATATATATATATATATATATATATATATATGTATATATATATATATATATATATATATATATATATATATATATATATATATATATATATATATATATATATATACATATATATATATATATATATATATATATATATATATATATATATATATATATATATATATATATATATATATATATATATATATATATATATATATATATATATAGTGGCGAAACAATTGCATAATAATGAGAGGATCGTTGTCAGTCGTGCAGACAAGTGAAGCTACTTACGTCTCCCTTGACCATAATGATCATCTAGAGAGATGCGAGACCATACTGCTAAAGCCGACAAAAGTTCAATATGTTTCAAAAAATCCACAGACATACTCGAAAAGCGCCTTAACCCATTATCAAGGTTACGAATGCTGTGAAGGATGACATCAAATTCAATCTTCTAAAGGCTGACCTCGAACCAGGACATTGCTACGGAAACGTTAAAGCACACAGGTCAGGAATTCCTCAAAGGCCGATCATCTCCCAAATCCCTTCACCTACTTACAGGTTAGGCAAGAAGCTAAATCAATAGATCTCACCAAACATCCTTACAACTAATTCCGTACGATTGACTGAAGAGTTTTTATTGATATCCTTAGAAATAAAGAACCAAATGGCATCACAGCTTCCGTGATGACTATTATATTACAAGTAATCATCTCACATCCATGAGCACTGGGGTCTAGACCGGTCAAATTCCATCAGGCTCACAATACCCGTATTGACAGAACCGTGCTGTCAAACGCGGAGGTATTTGAACACGAATATTAGTGCATATGAACTATAATGCATATAATCCTCTCCAAGATGTAATCGTAAAGCAGGACTGGAGAATGCCAAAAGTTATTCCAATGTTCAAAAAGAGAATCCGTGAAATTCTTGGCAATTACTGTCCTGTTAACCACACAACAATTATATATAAACTTCTGGAGTCGATTATTAGAGACAAAATCGTAGCTTACATTGAAGAACGCAGTCTGACTAATGATGTACCGTCTGGTTTTAGAAAGCACTTCCGTGAAACTGGTGCATAACTAAAGGTTAATGGACTGAAAATATGAGGTCACCGACTCAATTTGGATTGCATGAAATATTTCTTTATTAGCAACATTATTGACTGATGGAATTACCTTCCAGAACATGTTATTCAATGCAACTCTGTTAATATGTTCACAGTTAAGCTTGATCATCAACTGTCATTCTCCAGGACTGAATGATGCTTTAAACCAATCATCATACCATAGTGGTATATCATACTACCTTCTCGACAAGTAATATCGCCTCGTCCATGCAGCGGTAACGTACCAACACTGATTAGCCCATGTCGCCTGCTTTAAGGAAACAAGATGGAATTATTGTATCCTCCTTCCACATCAGGCCTGACACGGTGAGAAGCGAGGCTGGAGCTCAGAATTAATCCTTACTAATGTTGTTATATAACAAACAGAGAAGGGCTGCATGTCTTTGTTGATGGAATTCATTACACATTCAACACAGTCACGTTCAGTGGACCGTAGGTCCTTTAAACTTTCCTTCAGATATATCAGTCCTGAAAGGAGTTCTTTCTACTGTTTCCCGTCCGGCGTGTGACCGGAGGGTTGGGAGCCTCTGCTTTGTTGTTCTTTTCTTCTGGATCTTGGATCTGTGTGGTCTGTGTACCTGTGTGATTCTCTCTCTCTCTCTCTCTCTCTCTCTCTCTCTCTCTCTCTCTCTCTCTCTCTCTCTCTCTCTCTCTCTCTCTCTCTCTCTCTCTCTCTCTCCCCTATAGAAGACACAGGTACGAGCATCCAGGGCAATGGAGGCGCGATGCCGTGGGCACAAGTCTCAGTGGACCCAGGTCGTCTAGGGTCATGGATGACCTCCTCTGGTAAGAAGAGCGATACAGTAAGGTTCTGACCCCAGTATGTTTATCAACACAATGGAGGGATTAGCCATGTCTCCCTCACAGGAGAAAGGATGAGTGATGAGGGACCTCCTCCTGGCTCTGAAGGTTATGCGGACGAGGATTTTGGGGATTACTTTTAAATAGGATTCTGGGATTTACTGTTGCTCCAGCCTTCTTGGGGGTTTTCTAATCAAAATGGAAATAGTGACTCAGCTAGTTAACTGATCACGAGTTAACATTCAGTACAGCATTAAAACAGGAATAGATGAGACGAGATATCTTAAAATTCTTCAGATCTGTTCGAGCAAAATATGAAGACAATAGCATTCAAGAACCTGTTAGCACCATAGCTGTAAACTGTTGCTGAATTTAGAGGGCAAGGAAGGTAACAAGATACACATAGGAATGTACACGAGAGAAATCCAAGGTGTAAAGGTGTTCATGTGTACAGATAGGTGCACAGAGAGGCCAGAAATAGCAGTGGTCAGTTAGGTATTTGTGTGGTAACTTACATAGTACTCCACCATCACTTACACTTCCCACCAGGAGAACATTACCCC
This sequence comes from Panulirus ornatus, assembly GCF_036320965.1. Lineage (NCBI taxonomy): Eukaryota > Metazoa > Arthropoda > Malacostraca > Decapoda > Palinuridae > Panulirus > Panulirus ornatus. Next base: position 38,936,033 of record NC_092236.1, read on the forward strand.
AGTCCACCACCCAAGCGTACCTTTTCCCATCAGAAGCCCACCTGCCCACGTGGTCGGACCATCATCCGCCCAACAGGACACCACTCGCACGGCCACGTATCAAAGTCCCCCATCAGTATGCACACTGTGGACACAAAGGCAGGATTAAACACGCGGAAAATCGCCTCAGTCGTCGACTCATCCCCCGCTATAATCCCCTAGAGGCTGGTGAATCATCCTTTTACTGAGATTTGAGGAGTGTGGCAAAGCATATCCCGGGGTATGTCTCTGGCAAGGTAGATCTTGGGTATGTTTGTGGCAGAGCAGATCCTAGGGTATGTCTGTGGCAGAGTATATTCCAGGGTATGTATGTGGCAGAGTATAACTTAGGGTATGCCCGTAAAAGAGCAGATCCCAAGGTATGTCTGTGGCAGAGCATATCCTGGGATATGTCTGTGGCAGAGTAGATCCTAGGGTATGTCTGTGGCAGAGTATATCCCAGGGTACGTCTGTGGCAGAGTATAACCTAAGGCATGCCCGTAGAAGAGCAGATCCCAAAGTATGTCTGTGGCAAAGCAAATCCCAATGAATATCTATGGTAGATCAGATCAAGGGGTATATCTGCGGCAGATATGTCTATGTTTTCAAAAAACAAACAAAAGTTAACCAAAAAAGATTAGCTCTATAGGTCTAGATAACAGCAAGGTGTATACATGTATGAATTCGTTAAGATTATATATCTCATTCATCTACATAAAATTTCCCCGGAATAATTCGATAAAATATTCTTGGTGTCACCGGGGACCTTTCTAAGATTACATTGTTTCTGCAGCCCAAAGCTACGCTACTTCCAGTAGTTGGAAAATGGAGATTCCTTCGGAGAGACGTTCTTTCACTAGCTTTTTAACGCAACTGAACTCCCAGTGATACAGCCCCGTCAAAGGTGACTTTTAACATGCGATGTAACCTGAAGCAGGAGCAGTCACATAACATCTATCTTTCCAAATCACCCAAGTGTACTTATGTGCGTCCCTCTTTATGAATCAGGTATTTCCTGTCACTACTCCTTTTTCAACACACAACTTCAAAATCGTTTCAGCATTTCTATTCACCTTAATGAATATCCAATGACTTTTGATTATACCGTCAACTGCCTCATTACTGATTTTCGCATTTGAACTACCCATCACTAATCCTCGATACCTCTCATGAAAACCTCTGACACACTCACACAGATGTTTCCGAAACACTTCCGTCTTGATCATTCTTTTCGTGGTCGGAGGTTTAAGCATTGATGATAATTATCGCCAAAGGTCATTTTCCACTGGCCGTGTAACATTTGCAAGCGGAACACATTAGCTACTGTTTAGGAATGGTATGTACACCTTTATAAACGTCATACCAAACTGTTTTAACTCACTATGATTCTGAGATAAGGTTCATGGGAGGCTCAGCTCCTAACAAGTCCACCGGGCGCCAAAACAGAATGAAAATTATTATTGGTGACCAAAGCAAGACTAAGAACAAAAATGTGGGATTTTTCTTTCCTTTTGAACGACCTGACTCAAACGTAGAGCGGTCTCTCGCCATACTTGTACGTAAATGAAATATGTAAACAGATCTCATGTCATTTTTGCAAGTCCACGTTCCATAAGATAGAAAATAGAAACTATATCTATGACGTGGGATACTGCGCTTGTCCATGGTATACTACAAGCACGTCTCATACTCTGGGTTTATTTCTTCTTGTAATTATTGTCCACGAGTGAATTTATCTTTCCTACCAGACCTAACATCATCCTGTTCATTATGAGCGGAGAACTGCAGTTTACCATCGCTTTTAAGCTACCTCGAAGTTAGAATGATGATGGTGATTTAGACTAACTCAGTCACATACTTCAGTACAGAACGTAATTTTGCTGCTTTGTACGCCAATGCTTACTGAGGGTTAGTAAAAACTTTGTCCTCCAATACTACAGTACTTCACAATACATAGAGAAAAAACTCTGCTTTAACCAAAGGCAAGAGTTTGCTTGCGGTAAACGTAATTGAAAAGAATTTGTGTATTGATTAGTTGAAGGATATTGAGACAGCATTCCACACTCCATAGAATACTTCATCACAGTAAAGGGTCTGCTGTTGAGTCTCATTTATATTTCGCTATTTGTTTCAGAGGTTGTGTGCAGATATTAAGAGATATAGCGAAACACTGGAGAGATTAGACGATAAGATAAAGGTGTGGATAGTGAAGCAGAGAGAGTCTAGACAGTAGGGTGAAGGCATGGCAACGTGAGGTAAAGGTTTGACTGCTTGTATATCCCCCCCTGCAATATTCCAAGTTGATGTGCTTTGTTTACCGGGGATATAAACATCTGTTCAATAATTCTTGCGGCTCCCATTACCTCCTGACATAGAGAGGGCCAATTAATTGCCACGACTCTCGCTACTTAATGATGTAAAAATAGTGAGTAATTTCCACGGTTCTCATTACCCATTGGCATAAAATTCCTTTCCAATTAGCCAGTCATTATAAAGTTGGCTCATAAATTCTGACTTACTTCTCTTTCTCCTTGTACATGATGATATACCAGGTTCACAGGAGAAGTTATTATTTACGGTTATTGTTGTTAGGCAGTCACTAGCATATCGCTGTTAGTTTATGAAATTACCTTAACTGTGTCAGATTGTTTATGTGCACAACGAGGTAAAGTAATCGTTGATATTACCGTCAGCAAGCATGCTACTCTGACGATAAAATCGCATCCATGTGAGTCAGTCAGGTCACAGAGTCCAGTGACAGTACCACATAGATAGGTTGATGGTAAGTTGCCTTACTCATGGAGTTGTATTGATAGTTGTAATACTAAAGTTACGTTATAAAAGGTGTTATGTCACCATAGGTGAATAGGTATCCTAGATGCTGCGAGTATAAAGGTATATGAGACAATGAAGAACGCAATAGCTCTCTCACCTTACCTTATCCTCCTGCCCCAGGATCATTTGCAAATATACCCAGATCCACAGCTTCTGGTAAATCATCTACACAGCTCAAGAAAAGTAACGGCCCAAGAACAGAACCTTGTTTTAGTCTGCTGGTGACTTCAACCTGTTCTGAGAAGGCTCCTCTGATACGCCTCGTTTTTCTTTTTTACCTTTCACTTGAAAAACCTGTCATCAGGACGAGCTTCCCCCTTATCTATTCTTGGTAATCAAGATTGGTAAGTAGTTTTCATGTTGTGCATTGTCTGGTAGTTCAGGTGCAAACAAAAATCCACCTAACCTTCCATTAGGTATAATATGGAGCTCACTTTCTCGTAGCCAAAGAGGTTTGTTACACATGACTTCTTAAAACCATGATGTCTCTCACTTGGGTAATTTCTCCTTTGAAAATTCATCCATTTGCTTTCTGATTATCTTTTCCAGAACATCACAAACCACACTCATCAGAAAGACTGGTGCGTCGTTCAAAGCGAGTTTCTGGTGTCCTTTCTTTTCAATAGGTGTGATGTTTGCCACATTTCCACTCCCTTACCACTTTCCCTTTCTTTAGCAACATCCTTGGCAGTATTTCAAGAGGTTTCTCTGGTGTATCTGCATACACTTTCAGCACATTGTGAAATTTCTTAATGACCTTGAGTTTTGTATAGGTTAAGACCCTTTATTATTATGATGATATCATTTCTAGATATCTCAGTATTGCCTAAACTTTATCTCCATCCCATCTCAATAGTAATCGGGTTTCCACTGTGAAAAGACTTCTGAACTTATTGCTCATTTCCTCACATCATCCTCTGCAGTTCTTCCCTTTCAATTCCTTTCCCTGATTAGCTGAACTTTAATTGACTCCTGATGAAACTATGGAAGAGTTCTGGATTATCTCCAGCTTTGTTGATAACATTCTTTTCAAAGTTTCTTTATTTGTTCTTTCTTATCCTTCAGTGTCCAGGATCTGCAATCATCATCTTCAATGGACTCTGGAGAAGGGATTGGCTGGATATAGCTGTCCGCACTGATAGTACAGCAGGTACCGCTGTGGCAAGATGTGTTAGTACAGGGAAGGTTAGCAGCGAAGAAGAAAAGACCTAGTTCTCCATCGGTCCAGGTTGCAGACAGTGCAGTGCAGGTGGAATCTGAATGATGGCTCCCTCCTGCCACACCTGGTCGCACTCGGACCAAGTGGCGGCTCCATCCTGCCGCACCTGGTCGCACTAGAACCAAGTGACGTCTCCATCCTGCCGCACCTGGTCGCACTAGGACCATGTGGCGGTTTTCCACTGCTGCCCATGGTCACACTAGGACCAAGTGGCGGCTCCCTCTTGCCTCGCCTGGTCACACTAGGACCACGCGATGTCCCATAAACGTGTATATCCACCCGGCCCTGAGGCTGCACCCAGGCGCATGGAATAGCCCTCAGCTAGTGAACATATGTACAGATTCTCTTACTCAGAGGAAACTGTAGCGACTAAAAACCCACGAGCAAAATCCTCCCTCGCATGTTATGGTTAGGTTAGATCCATACTCCCGTCCTCTAGTGGGGTCACAGGTACAAGTCGACCACGGGGACTCCAGCCGAATGGTATACACTCAGTTATAGGGAGGCAGTGTGGTTTGGAGGCATTTCCGGGTGTGTAGGCCTGTTGCAGGGAGGCGAACAGTAGACAAACAGTTGTAGAGAGGCAGTGTATTGCAGAGGCATTTCCTTGAGTGTAGGACTGTGTCAGGGAGGTAGTGTGGAATTAGAGGTTTTTCTTGGCATGTAGGACTGTTGCAAGGCTCAGTTTCAAGGAGATAGTTTGTAAAAATGACATCTCCAAGCGTGTAGGCCATTTACAGGGACTAACTGCAGGAAGGGAGCGTGGCTTCGAGTGCTAAGCAAAGACGTGCATATCAGATTTGATGGATTAATATCTGGGTGAGAGTCTGCAGGGAAGGCACAGGGAGGGTAGTTACGGGCCGGCAATAGGAGGCCTCAGGAAGTGCCAGTCAATAAGCATTAGGTTGATACTATGACAGGTAAGGTTCTGTAGGATGGCTAATGAGGTAGAAACCATGACAGATATGGTAGTGTAGACTGGCTGATAAGGTAGAATTCATGACAGATGCGACAGAGTAGAAACCATGATAGGTATGGTAGGGTAGAAACCATTCTCCCAGGCTGTTACATTTGAAGTATCCCTTCACATGTTCCCGGAACTGGAGCTTCTGACATGCAAAAAGAAGAAAAAGTTACATTCTGGCTATGTCCTCTGATTGCTCGTTGACTGCTGATTTCAAAGAACTGTTTACTCTGGACATTAATCAGATAACTTCAAGGATGTGAAATATGTAATAATGTCTCCCACCCTTCGTCTCGTTTCCGGCTTGGGCAGTATCATGGCCAGTTTTTCATGGACTTTGGCTTCCTTGTATGAAGCACAATGTTTGATGCACTCCATTAAACCTTCTCTATCAGCTCAATATAACTTTTCAATTGGGATTGACTAAACTGAAAACGCCTAACCAATTTGCATGTAATGTTAATTCTTAAATTGTTTTCTGATCATTCCCTATTTTTCACGTACTTGAAAAAAGACTGGAATTCAGTTTTATCATCAAATACATGATAATCTATATCACTTTGCATCAAACCTAATCTCCCACGGCAGTCTTACATCAAGCACTTGTGGTGGGGTAAGATGTGTCACAGGAGGGCTGGGAGGACATGGGATAGAGAGATTGGGAGTAGAAGGTTCTACGACAGTGAGTAACACTAAGTATTACTAAGCTAACTAAACCCCCTAGTAGGTAGAGTTAGAGTAACATGTATAAGGACTCCACTGGCAGCGTAAGGGAGGGCTTAGTTAGTATAGTAATGGCCACCCCCATGATCCCTGCAAATTCAAGGTATACTCCTATGACCACACTTTCTTATGTGACTCTGCCACCAGGGAGAGAGGGAGGGCTCAGGTGGCAGTGTACTGGTCCCTTCCAATGCCCCTGCAAGCTCAAGGAATATCCCGTTCCCTATCCTTGGAGCAATCCCAGGGTGGTACTGCTATCCTGACTGAAGAATGTTAAAGTGGTGCCTGTGACCACCTTACACCCATCATGTTAGGGTTGCTGGCCTTACTTTCTGACTTATTAAAACGGGACTAACGGGCTAGTCCTGCCATCTTCTCTTTACGAGCGCCATACACTTGCTCAGACCTCACTATTTCACATATGTTCTCTCGCTATATCCTGTCCGACAATCATCTTTGAATATAATCATGATAGGGTTCAACAAACCTATAGTCCGTAATCCCCGGCATCATAGGGGGCAGAGAATCTTCGAGTGCTCGCCTGACTACTGCCAATGAGAGGGAGGGCTCTAGCCCCTTTCACGACCTTTCCTTCTCCGATAGACTTGTCTCTTTTTCTATTCTCTATGGTCTCCTTAATAACCTCTCTTCTGCTGAACATCATCTGTCTAGCACCTCTCCGAATATCTTACTTCTTTCTGAGATCCAGTTATCTAATGATGTTCTCAATAGCCCATATTTCATACCCAGCTACAACCTTCACTCACGATTCTGGTTCGAAGGTTGTGTCTGGGCTTATTTCAACATGAACACACTTGCTGCACGCCTCGAGGACTTAGTCTCAAACCTTTAATGTTATCTGGCACAAGGTCTATCTCCCAACTACCACACTCTTCCTATGTTTCGCCCACTGCTCTCCTAATTCTACATATTTGATATCTTTCTTCGGCTATTATAATTCCTGCCTTAAAACTATATTATCGTCTCATCCGTAAGCCCATATTCTCTACTTTGGGGATTTCAGCGTTCACTGTAGGAAGTGGTTGAAATTCTTCCACACGGATGGTGGAGGAATGGAGACCTCGCGTTCTCCATTCTCAATGATTTACAGCAAATTACCTCCTACCTTACCCGTATTTCTAGCCGCTGTGACTACTCTTCTAATATTGTGGATCTCATTTTCACCTCTAGTCCTTCGCGCTGTAACCACGCAATTTCACCCTCAATTCGTTCACCTGATCATACGCTCATAAATATGTTTATTCACTTTCTTATGTCTTTCACAATAACCATGAACTGGCACATCTTAAAAGACAGTTTTCTCACTTCCTCCATAATGCCTAAATATTTTTCCTTTTCATTAGCCTGTTTATATTTCAATTTAAGTCCGCTTTTGATGAGGACCTTTGCTCATGACTGGAGCCTCCACGGTAAAGAAGAAAAAATACTGATAATTACAAGTAAGTAATCAAACACACATGGCCCTCGGGAAGAATGCAAGCTTTCGCAGCCATACTCATTATTTCGTTGTGTTTCCTTTAAAAATGTATCAATTCAAATGACTTACCACCAATGTACTTTTATTTAAAAGTTTATTCACCATTCATACTTGATTATGGTGCAGGGCAATGGACATAAGAGTGATCGTGATCCATATGATATAAGTGGAGGTTATTGTTTGTGGCAAAGGTGTTAGATATAAAGAGATCCTTGAATCTGTGAGAGATATCTACTCTCTCTCTCTCTCTCTCTCTCTCTCTCTCTCTCTCTCTCTCTCTCTCTCTCTCTCTCTCTCTCTCTCTCTCTCTCTCTCTCTCTCTTTCTCAACGCTTATATCATTAATCCACAACATGATCTTGTTACGGTAAATATGAAAATACAACAACCCTTGATCATCCTCGGTCTTAAGCGATACACCGAAATTATTTCTCCTTGTGTTATGCCACTTAGTAATGTTGGGAGAAAAAGAAAAACAAATACAACAAAAGGAAGAAAGAAGCAGTTATTCCTTTATCTTCCGACGTCATTTTGAGCAAAGTTCAATTTCATTTGCTGCCATTAAGGAAAAATTTCCTGAGTCAACCTACTCTGACACTCATCCACCTGGAACTCACATCATGACAGTTCCGCCCGTGTCACATGGAATCTCCTCCCTGTTAGTTTCTGCTTTCATTTATATCAGTATCATTCTAGACTCACGTTAGTTTATATACTTGTTGCCCGTTTCATTTACAAGATCTTTTCATGTTTTCTTTCCTTTTAAATGATATACGTCTTGCCGCCTTCAATCACTGGCCATCCTTCCCACAGATTCCTTCCTCTCACCCCGTTTACCTTCAGCTAATGCCAGTCCTGGGTAAGCTCACGCGATTCACTTCAATTGTTTCTAGTTATATTTTCATTTAACTGTTTCGCATCATGGCAGCCACCTAATGAACAGCTTTTGCAGATGACGTATCTGGTGTGCGGTACAGAGCGTGGCTTAATATGACGTATCAATGACGTTCGTTCCACTAGTGATAAACATTAAATCCAACAACATGTCTGTCTGGTAACCTCTGACCCTTTAATGACAAACATTTAGGCCACAATTACTCAGTACCTCATTACTCCCAACATGACACACCACTTGACAGTAAAGGATGTAAACATCCGGTCGTTGGTTGCCTGGCAACGGGGCTCTGGTGGAGGTGGACCAATGGTCAGATGTCAGGACGTGTTGCTCGTCATGATCCCTGTGTATATAATGATCAAAATCTGTAGCCACAACTTAAACTTGGAACCTCGGATGTATAAAAGCCCAAGCAAAGACTTACTTGTCTTTCTAACAGAGTGTTGATTATTGTGAGAAGTAGTTATACACACTAAGGATTATCAAATTTTTCTTTGACAAAGAGGATAATTGAAGACAATCCTGATTGTTTAATAAAACATGAACGTATAAGAAGGAATATAAAAAATTTTTGTCTGATTTTTCATATATCACCGTCCTTTTGAGGCTGGTCTGTCATGTGGGTACTTGGCGGCTGAAATTAGTATATGTATATATATATATATATATATATATATATATATATATATATATATATATATATATATATATATGTATATATATATGATGACCTCCAAGAGCAAGGATTCGAACGAGGACCTTTTGCACGATAGTTAGAAACGCTAACCGCTCGGCCATGATCGCCCCCAGTGTGTATATATATGTATATATATATGCAGTTGAGTGAGAGACGTATAAAAGAAAGAGACAGGAGGTCAAGAGAAAGGTGCAAGAGGTGAAAAAAAGGGCAAATGAGAGTTGGGGTGAGAGAGTATCATTAAATTTTAGGGAGAATAAAAAGATGTTCTGGAAGGAGGTAAATAAAGTGCGTAAGACAAGGGAGCAAATGGGAACTTCAGTGAAGGGCGCAAATGGGGAGGTGATAACAAGTAGTGGTGATGTGAGAAGGAGATGGAGTGAGTATTTTGAAGGTTTGCTGAATGTGTTTGATGATAGAGTGGCAGATATAGGGTGTTTTGGTCGAGGTGGTGTGAAAAGTGAGAGGGTTAGGGAAAATGATTTGGTAAACAGAGAAGAGGTAGTAAAAGCTTTGCGGAAGATGAAAGCCGGCAAGGCAGCAGGTTTGGATGGTATTGCAGTGGAATTTATTAAAAAAGGGGGTGACTGTATTGTTGACTGGTTGGTAAGGTTATTTAATGTATGTATGACTCACGGTGAGGTGCCTGAGGATTGGCGGAATGCGTGCATAGTGCCATTGTACAAAGGCAAAGGGATAAGAGTGAGTGCTAAGATTACAGAGGTATAAGTTTGTTGAGTATTCCTGGTAAATTATATGGGAGGGTATTGATTGAGAGGGTAAAGGCATGTACAGAGCATCAGATTGGGGAAGAGCAGTGTGGTTTCAGAAGTGGTAAACGATGTGTGGATCAGGTGTTTGCTTTGAAGAATGTATGTGAGAAATACTTAGAAAAGCAAATGGATTTGTATGTAGCATTTATGGATCTGGAGAAGGCATATGATAGAGTTCATAGAGATGCTCTGTGGAAGGTATTAAGAATATATGGTGTGGGAGGCAAGTTGTTAGAAGCAGTGAAAAGTTTTTATCGATGATGTAAGGCATGTGTACGTGTAGGAAGAGAGGAAAGTGATTGGTTCTCAGTGAATGTAGGTTTGCGGCAGGGGTGTGTGATGTCTCCATGGTTGTTTAATTTGTTTATGGATGGGGTTGTTAGGGAGGTGAATGCAAGAGTTTTGGAAAGAGGGGCAAGTATGAAGTCTGTTGGGGATGAGAGAGCTTGGGAAGTGAGTCAGTTGTTGTTCGCTGATGATACAGCGCTGGTGGCTGATTCATGTGAGAAACTGCAGAAGCTGGTGACCGAGTTTGGTAAAGTGTGTGAAAGAAAAAAGTTAAGAGTAAATGTGAATAAGAGCAAGGTTATTAGGTACAGTAGGGTAGAGGGTCAAGTCAATTGGGAGGTGAGTTTAAATGGAAAAAAACTGGAGGAAGTAAAGTGTTTTAGATATCTGGGAGTGGATCTGGCAGCGGATGGAACCATGGAAGCGGAAGTGGATCATAGAGTGGGGGAGGGGGCGAAAATTCTGGGAGGCTTGAACTCAAACTCAGTCACCAGCTTCTGCAGTTTCTCACATGAATCAGCCACCAGCGCTGTATCATCAGCGAACAACAACTGACTCACTTCCCAAGCTCTCTCATCCCCAACAGACTTCATACTTGCCCCTCTTTCCAAAACTCTTGCATTTACCTCCCCAACAACCCCATCCATAAACAAATTAAACAACCATGGAGACATCACACACCCCTGCCGCAAACCTACATTCACTGAGAACCAATCACTTTCCTCTCTTCCTACACGCACACATGCCTTACATCCTCGATAAAAACTTTTCACTGCTTCTAACAACTTGCCTCCCACACCATATATTCTTAATACCTTCCACAGAGCATCCCTATCAACTCTATCATATGCCTTCTCCAGATCCATAAATGCTACATACAAATCCATTGCTTTTCTAAGTATATCTCACATACATTCTTCAAGGCAAACACCTGATCCACACATCCTCTACCACTTCTGAAACCACACTGCTCTTCCCCAATCTGATGCTCTGTACATGCCTTCACCCTCTCAATCAATACCCTCCCATATAATTTACCAGGAATACTCAACAAACTTATACCTCTGTAATTTGAGCACTCACTCTTATCCCCTTTGCCTTTGTACAATGGCACTATGCACGCATTCCGCCAATCCTCAGGCACCTCACCATGAGTCATACATACATTAAATAACCTTACCAACCAGTCAACAATACAGTCAACTCCTTTTTTAATAAATTCCACTGCAATACCATCCAAACCTGCTGCCTTGCCGGCTTTCATCTTCCGCAAAGCTTTTACTACCTCTTCTCTGTTTACCAAATCATTTTCCCTAACCCTCTCACTTTGCACACCACCTCGACCAAAACACCCTATATCTGCCACTCTATCATCAAACACATTCAACAAACCTTCAAAATACTCACTCCATCTCCTTCTCACATCACCACTACTTGTTATCACCTCCCCATTTGCACCCTTCACTGAAGTTCCCATTTGCTCCCTTGTCTCACGCACTTTATTTACCTCCTTCCAGAACATCTTTTTATTCTCCCTAAAATTTAATGATACTCTCTCACCCCAACTCTCATTTGACCTTTTTTTCACCTCTTGCACCTTTCTCTTGACCTCCTGTGTCTTTCTTTTATACATCTCACACTCAATTGCATTTTTTCCCTGCAAAAATCGTCCAAATGCCTCTCTCCTCTCTTTCACTATTACTCTTACTTCTTCATCCCACCACTCACTACCCTTTCTAATCAACCCACCTCCCACTCTTCTCATGCCACAAGCATCTTTTGCGCAATCCAGCACTGATTCCCTAAATACATCCCATTCCTCCCCCACTCCCCTTACTTCCAATGTTCTCACCTTTTTCCATTCTGTACTCAGTCTCTCCTGGTACTTCCTCACACAAGTCTCCTTCCCAAGCTCACTTACTCTCACCACCCTCTTCACCCCAACATTCACTCTTCTTTTCTGAAAACCCATACAAATCTTCACCTTAGCCTCCACAAGATAATGATCAGACATCCCTCCAGTTGCACCTCTCAGCACATTAACATCCAAAAGTCTCTCTTTCGCGCGCCTGTCAATTAACACGTAATCCAATAACGCTCTCAGGCCATCTCTCCTACTTACATAAGTATACTTATGTATATTTCGCTTTTTAAACCAGGTATTCCCAATCATCAGTCCTTTTTCAGCACATAAATCTACAAGCTCTTCACCATTTCCATTTACAACACGGAACACCCCATGTATACCAATTATTCCCTCTACTGCCACATTACTCACCTTTGCATTCAAATCACCCATCACTATAACCCGGTCTCGTGCATCAAAACCACTAACACACTCATTCAGCTGCTCCCAAAACACTTGCCTCTCATGATCTTTCTTCTCATGCCCAGGTGCATATGCACCAATAATCACCCATCTCTCTCCATCAACTTTCAGTTTTACCCATATCAATCGAGAATTTACTTTCTTACATTCTATCACATACTCCCACAACTCCTGTTTCAGGAGTACTGCTACTCCTTCCCTTGCTCTTGTCCTCTCACTAACCCCTGACTTTACTCCCAAGACATTCCCAAACCACTCTTCCCCTTTACCCTTGAGCTTCGTTTCACTCAGAGCCAAAACATCCAGGTTCCTTTCTTCAAACATACTACCTATCTCTCCTTTTTTTCACATCTTGGTTACATCCACACACATTTAGACACCCCACTCTGAGCCTTCGAGGAGGATGAGCACTCCCCGCGTGACTCCTTCTTCTGTTTCCCATTTTAGAAAGTTAAAAAAAATACAAGGAGGGGAGGATTTCTGGCCCCCCGCTCCCGTCCCCTCTAGTCGCTTTATATATATATATATATATATATATATATATATATATATATATATATATATATATATATATATATATATATATATATACATATATTTATATATATATATATATATATATATATATATATATATATATATATATATATATATATATATATATATATATATATATATATATATATATATATATATATATATATATATATATATATATATATATATATATATATATATATATATGTATATAAATATATATATATATATCCTGGATGATGTAAGGCAGGTAAGGATGTAAGGCATGTTACGTGTTGGAAGAGAGGAAAGTGATTGGTTCTCAGTGAATGTAGCTTTGCGGCAGGGGTGTGTGATGTCTCCATGGCTGTTTAATTTGTATATAGATGGGGTTGTTAAGGAGGTGAATGCATGAGTTTTGGAAAGAGGGGCAAGTATGCAATCTGTTGTGGATGAGAGAGCTTGCGAAGTGAGTCAGTTGTTGTTCGCTGATGATACAGCGCTGGTGGCTGATTCATGTGAGAAACTGCAGAAGCTGGTGACTGAGTTTGGTAAGGTGTATGAAAGAAGAAAGCTGAGAGTAAATGTGAATAAGAGCAAGGTTATTAGGTACATTAGGGTTGAGGGTCAAGTCAATTGGGAGGTAAGTTGGAATGGAGAAAAACTGGAGGAAGTAAAGTGTTTTACATATCTGGGAGTGGATTTGGCAGCGGATGGAACCATGGAAGCCGAAGTGAATCATAGGATGGGGGAGGGGCAAAAATTCTGGGAGCCTTGAAGAATGTGTGGAAGTCGAGAACATCATCTCGAAAGCAAAAGTGGGTATGTTTGAAGTAATAGTAGTTCCAACAATGCTGTATGGTTGCGAGACGTGGGCTATGGATAGAGTTGTTCGGAGGAGGGTGGATGTGCTGGAAATGAGATGTTTGAGGACAATATGTGGTGTGAAGTGGTTTCATCGAGTATGTAATAAAAGGGTAAGAGATATTTGTGGTAATAAAAAGAGTTCGGTTGAGAGAGCAGAAAAGGGTGTTTTGAAATGGTTTGGTCACATGGAGAGAATGAGTGAGGAAAGATTGACCAAGAGGATATATGTGTCAGAGGTGGTTGGAACGAGGAGAAGTGAGAGACCAAATTGGAGGTGGAAAGATGGAGTGAAAAAGAATTTAAGTGATCGGGGCCTGAACATGCAGGAGGGTGAAAGGCGTGCAAGGAATAGTGTGAATTGGAACGATGTTGTATACTTGGGTCGACGTGCTGTCAATGGATTGAACCAGGGCATGTAAAGCGTCTGGGGTAGACTATGGAAGTTCTGTGCGGCCTGGATGTGGAAAGGGAGCTGAGGTATCGGTGCATTATTACATGACGGCTAGAGACTGAGTGTTAACGAAAGTGGCCTTTGTTGTCTTTTCCTAGCGCTACCTCGCACAATGAGGTGGGAGGGGGTTCTTATTTCATGTGTGGCGAGGTGGCGATGGGAATAAATAAAGGCAGATAGTATGAATCATGTACATGTGTATATATGTATATGTCTGTGTGTGTATATATATGTATACATTGAGATGTATTGGTATGTATATTTGCGTGTGTGGACGTGTATGTATATACATGTATATTTGGTTGGGTTGGGCCATTCTTTCGTCTGTTTCCTTGCGCTACCTCGCTGACGCGGAGACAACGACAAAGCAAATAATAATAATTCATATATATTTATATATATATATATATATATTTATATATGTATGTATATTTTTTTTTTCATACGATTCGCCATTTCCCGCGTTTGCGAGGTAGCGTTAAGAACAGAGGACTGGGCCTTAGAGGGAAAATCCTCACCTGGCCCCCTTCTCTGTTCCTTCTTTTGGAAAATTAAAAAAAAAAAACGAGAGGGGAGGATTTCCAGCCACCCGCTCCCTCCCCTTTTATATATATATATATATATATATATATATATATATATATATATATATATATATATATATATATATATATATATATATATATATATATATATACATATATATATGCATATATATATACATATATATATATATATATATATATATATATATATATATATATATATATATATATATATATATATATATATATATACATATATACATATATATATATATATATATATATATATATATATATATATATATATATATATATATATATATATATATATATATATATATATGTATATATGTATATATATATATATATATATATATATATATATATATATATATATATATATATATATATATATATATATATATATATATATATATATATATATATATATATATATATGATTGGAGTAATCTTTGTCTTAATGCATGTGAATACAAGAGACAAAACTCAGATATATATGTGTTGGTATGCCTTCAAGAGCTGTTTATCCTATCGCAAATCTGTAGTCACTGTCATCCCCAATTCTTTTTATATTATAATGGTGGTTAGTTTAGGTTAGGTTAGGTTAGGTTAGATTAGGATAGGTTAGGTTAGGTTAGGTTAGGTAGGTTAGGTTAGGTTAGATTAGGCTAGGTTAGGTTAGGTAGGTTAGGTTAGTTTAGGTTGGGTTAGGTTAGGTTAGGTTAGGTTAGGTTAGGTTGGGTTAGGTTAGGTTAGGTTAGTTTAAGTTCGTTTGCCTGGTACGGAGCAACCTATGATAGGTCAACTAAGGGGAGTGTTTGGGCTTCTGCGTCATCTCTTGAACTCTCTGAGAGGGTTGTAGGGCGACACTTAACATGAGATTAAGACAAGGTCGTATCAAAGTAATAACTTTCTTGTTCTTGAGTAATTTTGAGATTTCTTTCAGAACTTATATTTCGTTAGACATTTCTGCTTTAGAATACTATCAAGCTACAACTAAAGATGATTCCAGTATTGCATGAAACTTAGAATAGCATTGAAGCGATCTTGAAGTAACTGAGGATGACACTTTTTTACAACAGATTTTTCCATACATCACCAGGACAGTCACACGCATCTTATTATCATCATCATTTTCATTTTATCATACTTGATCGCCAGTTCCCGCGTCAGCGAGATAGCGCTAGGAAATACATGAAGAATTGCCCATCCACTCATATATACATATATATACATAAACGCCCATACACGCACATATACATACATTAACATATCAACATATACACATATACATACATATACACAGACATATTCATACTTGTTTGCCTTCATCCATTCTTGTCGCTACCTTGTTCCACAGGATACAACATCGCTACCCCCTGCTTCAGCGTGGCAGCGGCCAGGAAAACAAAGAATGCCACAATCGTTCTTACTCAGTCTCTAGCTGTCTTGTGTAATGCACCGAAACTACTGCTCCCCTTCCACATCCAGGCCCCACAGACCTTTTCATGGTTTACCCCATACGTTTCACATGCCCTTGTTCAGTCTACTGACAGCACGTTGACCCTGTTATACCACAACATTCCAATTCACTATTCCTTGCACGCCTCTCATCCACCTTCATGTTCATGCCCCGATTGCTCAAAATCTTTTTCACTCCATCCTTCCACCTCCAATTTGGTCTTCCACTTCTTCCCTCCACCTCTGACGCATATATCCTCTTTGTAAATTTTTCCTCGTTCTCTACAAGCACCAGTCCTGGCAGAATTTTCATTTTCTTTACCCAATGATACAGTTGTTGTGGTATTTCGAAGTTCTTAAAAATGAGGTTTCCATATTTTCAGCTTAGCTCACCTCATATGAATTCTGAATAAGGAGTTACCGCTGTTAGGTTTATATGCTCATTGCTGTTGTAATGAAGTAGCACAGCGCTGAACCATAGCTCGCCTGTATCTAACCTGTTTCCCAACTGGATACAGAAATAGACTACGTATGGAGAAATTCATGTCATATTCACAGAATGTTTCCTCTTTATTTCCTTCCTCCAAAATCAACATGGTGGATTATCTGTTACGTCTCAGTTCCTTTATCCATTAACACATATTTTCGTTCATTCCAGCTATTTTCACTGTCACCTGCGCCTTGTTATGAGACCTTTCATTTTCAAGGTTTCCATCCCGGCGAATCTTTCCTCAGACGACATTGCGTCCACCTCTTTCATCCGAGCAATATCTGATACAACCACCACTACCACCAACACTGGAGGTAATTATCACGTGCATACAAATAACGACCAGGCAAATGAACAACATCTACCGCGCTGCCATGGACGGCCATGCATGATAGGCATTGTGCGGGTTCCTATGACCACTTAATGACTCTGTCTAATGAATTCAGTCATGCGACAGCTAGGTCGATTCGCCCATTCGGACAAGAACGATGGCTTAATTAGAGGTCGAGGTGCGTTCAGTTAAGCTGGGAGAGAGGGTTAGGTCACTGCTGCAGTCCCTTCGAGGAAGCAATGCGTATATCTCGATCAACCTGGGGCTGTGTACTAGTAGTAGAAGTAGTAGTAATGATGAAAATAATATTAGTAATAATGATAAAGATAATAATGATGATACTAATAATAGATAATGATGAATAATAACATAAACGAAAATAATAATAATAACAACAACAATAATGATAGTAATAATAATTATGATAATAGAAGTATAATAATGATAATAATGATAATAATAATGATAATGATTATGATAATAATAATAGTAATGATAATAATGATGATAATGATAAGAATGATAATATTAGTAATAATGATGATAATAATAATAATAATAATAATGATGATAATAATTTTAATAGCAATAATGATAATGATAAAAATGATAATACTAATAATGATAATAATAATGATACTAATAATAATGATAATAATAACAATAATAATAATAATAAAAATAATAGTAATAATAATGATAATGATATTTTGGTAAATCAACTGCAGCGAAAGGTTAGAAATTAGGAGAAAAAATACATACAACAACTGTGGTATAATAAGAACACAGGTTGTCAAACGGAACGTTGTTCTTGCAGTGATGTGTACGAACTCGAATGGACTTTATGCGAGTATACATTACAACATAGGAACAAGGGATCTCAGGTGGCTGCAGGTAAAGTTGGCGAGTTCTGCAAAGTGTCCTCATCCCGAACAGTTGAATGTCCTTCAGGTGAAGGTTGGAAAAGTCGAAATGATCAATACGCTGCGGATCCTTTGTTAGGATATATAAAGGGGCCAAGAATGATCTTGTGTGCCCTCCTCCACACATTTTCTAATCATTCTTCTTGTGTGGTGGATATGGAGTAAGACTGGCCGAGAGAGATGCAGATGAGTTTGACAAGAGTTAACGTTGTGTTGGTGTTTGAGGGTTTAGAAGCAGGAAGGCCAGGACTCTTAAGTGAACGAAGAATACAGAGACGATAACGAAAGGATAATAATGGTAGTCTGTCTCTGTGTCCCTCCTTTAGTTCTGTGCTTGTTCTTGTGTACGCCTGTATGTCACTCATGTGTCCAGATGTAAATCATTTTGTAAGTTAGCAATGTGTGCGTCCGTGCGTCCGGCTGAGTGACAGCTTATGTGTCTATACGTCTGCTACTTTGTTATTCATGTAACGTCCACCTTTGTGCCAGTCATATACTCTCTTGTGTGTGAGTCCGTCTACATATCAATACATCGATTTAGATTTATAAAATAAAGAAAAAAGACAGAAGGAATTTCGATGAACTGCAGGAGGCAGGTCAGGTACCATAAACAAAATGTTCAGTTCTGGATAAATGTGAGTCAGAGACTAAGGTCATAAGGTCAGAACGCCACGCTGGAGCTAAGGTTTCCTTCCTGATATGGTTTATCGTGTTTACATATGTGACGTAACGTGATGCCTGTTGCTAGGCGAGGGTGAATTTCTCATGTACATGACGTCATCTTTGCTTATACTTCCGACGTGACACGTGACCTGTGATTAGTCACTAGTAATATTACTAACTAATCCCAATCTATCTATAATCATAACCATACACTTACTACATTTGTGATTAGTTCTCAAGTTACATTTTGTGACTAGCAATTAGTTACATTTGTAGCATGTCACTGGGTACAATTTAGTTTTAGCTAGTAGACAAGTTTGCGATTGGGTATTAAATCTACTTGTAACTACTTATTAGTTACATTTCCGACTACTTATCAGTTATATTTGTGATAAGTGTCTAGTCTCATATGTGACTGGGAACTAGTTACATTTGTGACTGGTAATGGCTATATTCTTTACTAGCTACTAGTTATGTTTCTGAGAAGATACTAGTAACATTCAAGACTATCTAATAGTTACAATTGTGACTAGTAGCTAGCTATATTTGTGAATATTTTCTAGTCATATCTATAACTACTTACTTGCCACATTTATCAATAAAAATTGCGACTATTTACTTGTTATATTTTCCTTTAGTTACTGGCTACATTTGTGACTAGTTACTGGTTGCATCAGTGATTACCTGTTCGTTATGTTTGTGATTAGTTACATTTGTGACGAGTTACTAGTCACATATGCGACCAGCGACTTGTTACATTTGTGACTAATTGATAGTTATGTATGTGACTAGTTAGTTATAAGTCACATATGTAACCATTTACCAGGTATAATTGTGACAAGTTACCAGTTGTATTAGTGATTAGAAAACAGTTACATTTATGACGAGTTACTAACTACATTTATTAGTTACATTTGTGACTAGTTGTTTCTTGAAGTTATGAATTGTTACTATTGCTTATTATGCAAATTTGTGCCCAGTTACTAGTTATGTTTGTGACTATTTAATAGTTACGTTTATTACTAGTTGCTAGCTGAACTTATGACAAGTTATTGATACTAAATGTGACTGGATATCATTTGTATTTGTGTCCAGTTACTAGTTATGCCTGTGACTAGTTACTAGTTATATGAACGACTTGTTGTTACTTGCATTTATGATTAGTTATAAGTTTCAGTTATGACTGCTTACTAGTTAGTTTTGTGTCTAGTTACATTTGTACTGCCTTTCGGAGGTGCCGCACTCAGTGATTGGTCAGAAGGGATTGTGTTGTATGATCATGTCTGTTAAACATGTTTGGTCTTCCCTTTTCCCATAGTCGCCTTGTTCACCTTTGTAAGCATTTTCGCAGAGAATTTTCAGCCTAATGCTACAAATAATTCAATCAATTATTAGTTCTTCCAGTGATAATTATCACTGCCATTAAACGTACAGGGACGCACAAGCACAAACACGCATACACAAACATACACATAAACACAAGGAGACAAAATGAAAAGCACACACTACTGTATTTGTGAGTCAAGATAACACACACAATCAGGTTCAAACACACATGCAGAAATCCACACTCACAGATGGATGCAAACTAGAAAATGATAGAAAACAGCCACATACTCAAAGAAAAACATAGAAACAAATACACAGAGAGATACATACATGCGCACACAAACGCAAAACACACACACACACACACACACACACACACACACACACACACACGGGCCTTCGTGGTGTAGTGCTTAGCGTTACTGACCATGAGGCGCCATGGGTCAGCCAGGGTAGCAGTCAACCCATATCTAACTTAAGTGTTCATCCTCCCCTCGGGACTGATCGAGAAATGACTACCTGGCTTAGACTGATGTGTGTGTGTGTGTGTGTGTGTGTGTGTGTGTGTGTGTGTGTGTGTGTGTGTGTTTTAATGTATACAAAGGAGTGAAGTTGGTACAAATATATAAGGTTAAGAGACGGGAAAGACAAGTGTAAAACTTTCTTCCTGTAACACACAAATAGTAATCACAAACACACACACACACACACACACACACACACACACACACACACACACACACACACACACACTGTATACCCCCAGATTCAAACAACCATATCATAAACAAAGCTTCAAATCAAATCTAATCCTGCGGCAGCCACCATCCGCCATGAGCCACTGTAGCCAGACCTGTAATCCACCCTCCTACCTTCCTCCCCTCCCTCATAACACCCTCCCCCCATCCCCATAACCACTCCATCCTACCCCTCCTGTCAGCCTAACGATGGTAATAGCAGTGTGGGTAGTTGGCAGGTCTTAATTACCGAATTGGAGGGGTTGATTGTGTCCGTTTTTGCCTATTTTTTTATTAATCGTTGGAGAGCGTGTCTGGTAGCGAGGCAGGGAGAGTGCTGGCCGCTGGGTGTCCTCTTACCGTTGTTAGTGGGCAGCCGGCCAGGGACCAGGCTCCGGTGGCCAGATTAAACACGGGACATAATTGAGAAATAATTGGTTGATCTAATGTGTTAAACACGGGACATAATTGAGAAATAATTGGTTGATCTAATGAGTTAAAAAGACTTTAATGGAAAATAAAAGAGTCAACATACAGATGTAATCAAAAACTTATGCAGAGATTACTAGATATTTACATCAGGATTCACTGTGGATTTAAAAATTACACGGGAAAGCAGATGAGTATTTGATGGAAAAGATATAAAAAAAACAGTGATTATATTTTGTTACTCCCAAGGAAAGGTATATATAGATATCCTAATTTCCAGTAAAAAGAAAGTACGATGATATGTACACAAAAGAACTTATAATGATCACAAAGCAAACCTCAATATAACATGAAGTGGAAAATCCACAAATGCTCTGATGGGAGAATTCTTGGGGAATTTTGACACAAAAATGAGATCATAACATGGGGTCCATAAGGAAGTGATGGAGTCTAATCAATCTTCAAATAGATGTACACATATGTAATATTACATTCAGTAAAGATATGAAAAGATAAGAAATTTGACATTCTTCAAGACTTGGTATATGAAAAAACAAAAGGAAGACCCTATCTGTTTAATAGATAAAGAATTGAGAAGGGTATATACATAAACACACACACACACATATATATATATATATATATATATATATATATATATATATATTTTTTTTTTGCTTTGTCGCTGTCTCCCGCGTTTGCAAAGTAGCGCAAGGAAACAGACGAAAGAAATGGCCCAACCCACCCCCATACACATGTATATACATACGTCCACACACGCAAATATACATACCTACACAGCTTTCCATGGTTTACCCCAGACGCTTCACATGCCTTGATTCAATCCACTGACAGCACGTCAACCCCGGTATACCACATCGCTCCAATTCACTATATTCCTTGCCCTCCTTTCACCCTCCTGCATATATATATATATATATATATATATATATATATATATATATATATATATATATATATATATATATTAGGTACAGTAGGGTTGAGGGTCAAGTCAATTGGGAGGTGAGTTTGAATGGAGAAAAACTGGAGGAAGTGAAGTGTTTTAGATATCTGGGAGTGGATCTGTCAGCGGATGGAACCATGGAAACGGAAGTGGATCATAGGGTGGGGGAGGGGGCGAAAATTTTGGGTGCCTTGAAAAATGTGTGGAAGTCGAGAACATTATCTCGGAAAGCAAAAATGGGTATGTTTGAAGGAATAGTGGTTCCAACAATGTTGTATGGTTGCGAGGCGTGGGCTATGGATAGAGTTGTGCGCAGGAGGATGGATGTGCTGGAAATGAGATGTTTGAGGACAATGTGTGGTGTGAGGTGGTTTGATCGAGTAAGTAACGTAAGGGTAAGAGAGATGTGTGGAAATAAAAAGAGCGTGGTTGAGAGAGCAGAAGAGGGTGTTTTGAAATGGTTTGGGCACATGGAGAGAATGAGTGAGGAAAGATTGACCAAGAGGATATATGTGTCGGAGGTGGAGGGAACGAGGAGAAGAGGGAGACCAAATTGGAGGTGGAAAGATGGAGTGAAAAAGATTTTGTGTGATCAGGGCCTGAACATGCAGGAGGGTGAAAGGAGGGCAAGGAATAGAGTGAATTGGAGCGATGTGGTATACAGGGGTTGACGTGCTGTCAGTGGATTGAATCAAGGCATGTGAAGCGTCTGGGGTAAACCATGGAAAGCTGTGTAGGTATGTATATTTGCGTGTGTGGACGTGTGTATGTACGTGTGTATGGGGGTTGGGCCATTTCTTTCGTCTGTTTCCTCGCGCTACCTCGCAAACGCGGGAGACAGCGACAAAGTATAAAAAAAAAAAAAAAAAAAAAAATATATATATATATATATATATATATTCCTATGAGTCCACGGGGAAAATGAAACACGAAAAGTTCCCAAGTGCACTTTCGTGTAATAATCACATCATCAGGGGAGACACAAGAGAGAAATTCAACAGTCAGTTGATATACATCAAAGAGAAGAAGCTAGGACGCCATTTGGTAAACATGTGATTTCATTTTCCCCGTGGACTCATAGGAATATCTTGATCACGCGCAAAATTATGATCCTTTCCAACATATATATATATATATATATTTTTTTTTCTTTTTTTTTTTTTTTTTATACTTTGTCGCTGTCTCCCGCGTTTGCGAGGTAGCGCAAGGAAACAGACGAAAGAAATGGCCCAACCCCCCCCCCATACACATGTACATACACACGTCCACACACGCAAATATACATACCTACACAGCTTTCCATGGTTTACCCCAGACGCTTCACATGCCTTGATTCAATCCACTGACAGCACGTCAACCCCTGTATACCACATCGCTCCAATTCACTCTATTCCTTGCCCTCCTTTCACCCTCCTGCATGTTCAGGCCCCGATCACACAAAATCTTTTTCACTCCATCTTTCCACCTCCAATTTGGTCTCCTTCTTCTCCTCGTTCCCTCCACCTCCGACACATATATCCTCTTGGTCAATCTTTCCTCACTCATTCTCTCCATGTGCCCAAACCATTTCAAAACACCCTCTTCTGCTCTCTCAACCACGCTCTTTTTATTTCCACACATCTCTCTTACCCTTACGTTACTTACTCGATCAAACCACCTCACACCACACATTGTCCTCAAACATCTCATTTCCAGCACATCCATCCTCCTGCGCACAACTCTATCCATAGCCCACGCCTCGCAACCATACAACATTGTTGGAACCACTATTCCTTCAAACATACCCATTTTTGCTTTCCGAGATAATGTTCTCGACTTCCACACATTTTTCAAGGCTCCCAAAATTTTCGCCCCCTCCCCCACCCTATGATCCACTTCCGCTTCCATGGTTCCATCCGCTGCCAGATCCACTCCCAGATATCTAAAACACTTCACTTCCTCCAGTTTTTCTCCATTCAAACTCACCTCCCAATTGACTTGACCCTCAACCCTACTGTACCTAATAACCTTGCTCTTATTCACATTTACTCTTAACTTTCTTCTTCCACACACTTTACCAAACTCAGTCACCAGCTTCTGCAGTTTCTCACATGAATCAGCCACCAGCGCTGTATCATCAGCGAACAACAACTGACTCACTTCCCAAGCTCTCTCATCCCCAACAGACTTCATACTTGCCCCTCTTTCCAGGACTCTTGCATTTACCTCCCTAACAACCCCAACCATAAACAAATTAAACAACCATGGAGACATCACACACCCCTGCCGCAAACCTACATTCACTGAGAACCAATCACTTTCCTCTCTTCCTACACGTACACATGCCTTACATCCTCGATAAAAACTTTTCACTGCTTCTAACAACTTGCCTCCCACACCATATATTCTTAATACCTTCCACAGAGCATCTCTATCAACTCTATCATATGCCTTCTCCAGATCCATAAATGCTACATACAAATCCATTTGCTTTTCTAAGTATTTCTCACATACATTCTTCAAAGCAAACACCTGATCCACACATCCTCTACCACTTCTGAAACCGCACTGCTCTTCCCCAATCTGATGCTCTGTACATGCCTTCACCCTCTCAATCAATACCCTCCCATATAATTTACCAGGAATACTCAACAAACTTATACCTCTGTAATTTGAGCACTCACTCTTATCCCCTTTGCCTTTGTACAATGGCACTATGTCTGTTTCCTTGCGCTACCTCGCAAACGCGGGAGACAGCGACAAAGCAAAAAAAAAAAAAAAAATATATATATATATATATATATATATATATATATATATATATATATATATATATATATATATATATATATATGTATATATATATATATATATATATATATATATATATATATATATATATATATATATATATATATATATATATATATATATATATATATATATATATACATATATATATATATATATATATATATATATATATATATATATATATATATATTTCTTTTTTTTTTTTGCTTTGTCGCTGTCTCCCGCGTTTGCGAGGTAGCGCAAGGAAACAGACAAAAGAAATGGCCAAACCACCCCCATACACATGTATATACATACGTCCACACACGCAAATATACATACCTACACAGCTTTCCATGGTTTACCCCAGACGCTTCACCTGCCTTGATTCAATCCACTGACAGCACGTCAACCCCGGTATACCACATCGCTCCAATTCACTCTATTCCTTGCCCTCCTTTCACCCTCCTGCATGTTCAGGGCCCGATCACACAAAATCTTTTTCACTCCATCTTTCCACCTCCAATTTGGTCTCCCTCTTCTCCTCGTTCCCTCCACCTCCGACACATATATCCTCTTGGTCAATCTTTCCTCACTCATTCTCTCCATGCGACCAAACCATTTCAAAACACCCTCTTCTGCTCTCTCAACCACACTCTTTTTATTTCCACACATCTCTCTTACCCTTACGTTACTTACTCGATCGAACCACCTCACACCACACATTGTCCTCAAACATCTCATTTCCAGCACATCCATCCTCCTGCGCACAACTCTCTCCATAGTCCACGCCTCGCAACCATACAACATTGTTGGAACCACTATTCCTTCAAACATACCCATTTTTGCTTTCCGAGATAATGTTCTCGACTTCCACACATTCTTCAAGGCTACCAGAATTTTCGCCCCCTCCCCCACCCTATGATCCACTTCCGCTTCCATGGTTCCATCCGCTGCCAGATCCACTCCCAGATATCTAAAACACTTCACTTCCTCCAGTTTTTCTGCATTCAAACTCACCTCCCAATTCACTTGACCCTCAACCCTACTGCACCTAATAACCTTGCTCTTATTCACATTTACTCTTAACTTTCTTCTTTCACACACTTTACCAAACTCAGTCACCAGCTTCTGTAGTTTCTCACATGAATCAGCCACCAGCGCTGTATCATCAGCGAACAACAACTGACTCACTTCCCAAGCTCTCTCATCCCCAACAGACTTCATACTTGCCCCTCTTTCCAAAACTCTTGCATTCACCTCCCTAACAACCCCATCCATAAACAAATTAAACAACCATGGAGACATCACACACCCCTGCCGCAAACCTACATTCACTGAGAACCAATCACTTTCCTCTCTTCCTACACGTAAATATATATGTATATATATATATATATATATATATATATATATATATATATATATATATATATATATATATATATATATATATATATATATATATATATATCTTTCTTTCTTTCATACTATTCGCCATTTCCCGCGATAGCGAGGTAGCGTTAAGAACAGAGTACTGGGCCTTTGAGGGAATATTCTCACCTGACCCACTTCTCTGTTACTTCTTTTGGAAAAAAAAAAAAAGAAAAATGAGAGGGGAGGATTTCCAGCCCCCCGCTCCCTTCCCTTTTAGTCGCCTTCTACGACACGCAGGGAATACGTGGGAAGTATTCTTTCTCCCCTATCCCCAGGGATATATATATATATATATATATATATATATATATATATATATATATATATATATATATATATATATATATATATATATATATATATATATATATATGTTTATCCCTGGGGATAGGGGAGAAAGAATACTTCCCACGTATTCCCTGCATGTCGTAGAAGGCGACTAAAAGGGAAGGGAGCGGGGGCTGGAAATCTTCCCCTCTCTTTTTTTTTTTTAATTTTCCAAAGGAAAGAACAGAGAAAGGGGCCGGGTGAGGATGTTTCCTCAGAAGCTCAGTCCTCTGTTCTTAACGCTACCTCGCTGAGGCGGGAAATGGCGAATAGTATGAAAGAAAAAGATATATATATATATATATATATATATATATATATATATATATATATATATATATATATATATATATATATATATATATATATATATATATATATATATATATTTATTTATATATATATATATATATATATATATATATATATATATATATATATATATATATATATTTTTTTTTTTTTTTTTTTTTATACTTTGTCGCTGTCTCCCGCGTTTGCGAGGTAGCGCAAGGAAACAGACGAAAGAAATGGCCCAACCCCCCCCCCCATACACATGTACATACACACGTCCACACACGCAAATATACATACCTACACAGCTTTCCATGGTTTACCCCAGACGCTTCACATGCCTTGATTCAATCCACTGACAGCACGTCAACCCCTGTATACCACATGACTCCAATTCACTCTATTCCTTGCCCTCCTTTCACCCTCCTGCATGTTCATTCCCCGGTCACACAAAATCTTTTTCACTCCATCTTTCCACCTCCAATTTGGTCTCCCTCTTCTCCTCGTTCCCTCCACCTCCGACACATATATCCTCTTGGTCAATCTCTCCTCACTCATTCTCTCCATGTGCCCAAACCATTTCAAAACACCCTCTTCTGCTCTCTCAACCACGCTCTTTTTATTTCCACACATTTCTCTTACCCTTACGTTACTTACTCGATCAAACCACCTCACACCACACATTGTCCTTAAACATCTCATTTCCAGCACATCCATCCTCCTGCGCACATCTCTATCCATAGCCCACGCCTCGCAACCATACAACATTGTTGGAACCACTATTCCCTCAAACATACCCATTTTTGCTTTCCGAGGTAATGTTCTCGACTTCCACACATTTTTCAAGGCTCCCAAAATTTTCGCCCCCTCCCCCACCCTATGATCCACTTCCGCTTCCATGGTTCCATCCGCTGACAGATCCACTCCCAGATATCTAAAACACTTCACTTCCTCCAGTTTTTCTCCATTCAAACTCACCTCCCAATTGACTTGACCCTAACCCCTACTGTACCTAATAACCTTGCTCTTATTCACATTTACTCTCAACTTTCTTCTTCCACACACTTTACCAAACTCAGTCACCAGCTTCTGCAGTTTCTCACATGAATCAGCCACCAGCGCTGTATCATCAGCGAACAACAACTGACTCACTTCCCAAGCTCTCTCATCCCCAACAGACTTCATACTTGCCCCTCTTTCCAGGACTCTTGCATTTACCTCCCTTACAACCCCATCCATAAACAAATTAAACAACCATGGAGACATCACACACCCCTGCCGCAAACCTACATTCACTGAGAACCAATCACTTTCCTCTCTTCCTACACGTACACATGCCTTACATCCTCGATAAAAACTTTTCACTGCTTCTAACAACTTGCCTCCAACACCATATATTCTTAATACCTTCCACAGAGCATCTCTATCAACTCTATCATATGCCTTCTCCAGATCCATAAATGCTACATACAAATCCATTTGCTTTTCTAAGTATTTCTCACATACATTCTTCAAAGCAAACACCTGATCCACACATCCTCTACCACTTCTGAAACCGCACTGCTCTTCCCCAATCTGATGCTCTGTATATGCCTTCACCCTCTCAATCAATACCCTCCCATATAATTTACCAGGAATACTCAACAAACTTATACCTCTGTAATTTGAGCACTCACTCTTATCCCCTTTGCCTTTGTACAATGGCACTATGCACGCATTCCGCCAATCCTCAGGCACCTCACCATGAGTCATACATACATTAAATAACCTTACCAACCAGTCAACAATACAGTCACCCCCTTTTTTAATAAATTCCACTGCAATACCATCCAAACCTGCTGCCTTGCCGGCTTTCATCTTCCGCAAAGCTTTTACTACCTCTTCTCTGTTTACCAAATCAATTTCCCTAACCCTCTCACTTTGCACACCACCTCGACCAAAACACCCTATATCTGCCACTCTGTCATCAGACACATTCAACAAACCTTCAAAATACTCATTCCATCTCCTTCTCACATCATCGCTACTTGTTATCACCTCCCCATTTACGCCCTTCACTGAAGTTCCCATTTGCTCCCTTGTCTTACGCACCCTATTTACCTCCTTCCAGAACATCTTTTTATTCTCCCTAAAATTTACTGATAGTCTCTCACCCCAACTCTCATTTGCCCTTTTTTTCATTTTTTTTCATTCATTTCAAGCTAAAAGTTTGTTTTCTAAATTGTTTCTTACATTTTTCATATGTATATATATGTATGTGTGTGTGTGTGTGTGTGTGTGTGTGTGTGTGTGTGTATATGTATATATATATGTATATTATCCCTGGGGATAGGGGTGAAAGAATACTTCCCACGTATTCCTCGCGTGTCGTAGAAAGCGACTAGAGGGGACGGGAGCGGGGGGCCGGAAATCCTCCCCTCCTTGTATTAACTTTCTAAAATGGGAAACAGAAGAAGGAGTCACGCGGGGAGTGATCATCCTCCTCGAAGGCTCAGAGTGGGGTGCCTAAATGTGTGTGGATGTAACCAAGATGTGAAAAAAGGAGAGATAGGTAGTATGTTTGAGGAAAGGAACCTGGATGTTTTGGCTCTGAGTGAAACGAAGCTCAAGGGTAAAGGGGAAGAGTGGTTTGGAAATGTCTGGGGAGTGAAGTCAGGGGTTAGTGAGAGGACAAGAGCAAGGGAAGGAGTAGCAATACTCCTGAAGCAGGAGTTGTGGGAGTATGTGATAGAATGTAAGAAAGTAAATTCTCGATTAATATGGGTAAAATTGAAAGTTGATGGAGAGAGGTGGGTGATTATTGGTGCATATGCACCTGGGCATGAGAAGAAAGATCATGAGAGGCAAGTGTTTTGGGAGCAGCTAAATGAGTGTGTTAGCGGTTTTGATGCACGAGACCGGGTTATAGTGATGGGTGATTTGAATGCAAAGGTGAGTAATGTGGCAGTTGAGGGAATAATTGGTATGCATGGGGTGTTCAGTGTTGTAAATGGAAATGGTGAAGAGCTTGTAGATTTATGTGCTGAAAAAGGACTGATGATTGGGAATACCTGGTTTAAAAAGCGAGATATACATAAGTATACTTATGTAAGTAGGAGAGATGGCCAGAGAGCGTTATTGGATTACGTGTTAATTGACAGGCGTGCGAAAGAGAGACTTTTGGATGTTAATGTGCTGAGAGGTGCAACTGGAGGGATGTCCGATCATTATCTTGTGGAGGCTAAGGTGAAGATTAGTATGGGTTTTCAGAAAAGAGGAGTGAATGTTGGGGTGAAGAAGGTGGTGAGAGTGAGTGAGCTTGGGAAGGAGACCTGTGTGGGGAAGTACCAGGAGAGACTGTGTACAGAATGGAAAAAGGTGAGAACAATGGAAGTAAGGGGAGTGGGGGAGGAATGGGATATATTTAGGGAATCAGTGATGGATTGCGCAAAAGATGCTTGTGGCATGAGAAGAGTGGGAGGGGGACTGTTTAGAAAGGGTAGTGAGTGGTGGGATGAAGAAGTAAGAGTATTAGTGAAAGAGAAGAGAGAGG
Source organism: Panulirus ornatus (assembly GCF_036320965.1). Classification (NCBI taxonomy): domain Eukaryota; kingdom Metazoa; phylum Arthropoda; class Malacostraca; order Decapoda; family Palinuridae; genus Panulirus; species Panulirus ornatus. Next base: position 38,966,363 of record NC_092236.1, read on the forward strand.
CATTTGGACGATTTTTGCAGGGAAAAAATGCAATTGAGTGGGAGAAGTATAAAAGAAAGAGACAGGAGGTCAAGAGAAAGGTGCAAGAGGTGAAAAAAAGGGCAAATATATATATATATATATATATATATATATATATATGAGATGTTTGAGGAATATATGTGGTGTGAGGGGGTTTAATTGAATGAAAGGGTAAGACAGATGTGTGGTGATAAAAAGTGGCTGAGAGAGCAGAAGAGGGTGTGCTGAAAAGGTTTGGTCACATGGAGAGAATGAGTGAGGAAAGATTGACAAAGAGGATACATGTGTTAGAAGTGGAGGGAACGAGGAGGAGGAAGACCAAATTGGAGGTGGAAGGATGGATTGAAAGATTTTGAGCGATCGGGGCCCGGACATGCTGGAAGGTGAAAGGCGTGCAAGGAATAGAGTGAATTGGAGCGATGTGGTATAGCGGGGTCGAAGTGCTGTCATTGGATTGAACCAGGGCATGTGAAGAGTCTGGGGTAAACTATGGAAAGTTTTGTGGGGACTAGATGTGGGAAGGGAGCTGTGGTTTCGGTGCATTACACCTGATAGCTAGAGACTGAGTGTGAACGAATGTGGCCTTTGTTGTCTTTTCCTAGCGCTACCTCGCGCGCGTGCGGGGGGGAGGTAGGTGCCATTTCATGTGTAGAGGGTATGGCGGCGGGATGGCAGAGGGCAACAAGAAAGAATATGTACATGTGTATGTATGTATGTATTTGTTTGTGCATATATATGTATGTATTTGTCTGTGTATATATGTGTATGTATACATTGAAACGCATAAGTATGTATATGTGCTTGTGCGGGCGTGTATGTATATACATGTGTATGTGGGTGGGTTGGGCCATCCCTTCGTCTGTATCCTTGCGCTACCTCGCTAACGCGGGGCACAACGACACAGCGACAAAGCAAAAAAAAAAAAAAAAAAAGAAAAAAAAAAAAAATATATA